>NW_022280273.1:91286-114210 GCF_004355925.1 Anarrhichthys ocellatus
AGAGAGAGAGAGAGAGAGAGAGAGAGAGAGAGAGAGAGAGAGAGAGAAACAAAAAAAACAAAAACAAAGCGGCTCCCAATCAGGAGCCGGCTCCCGTCGTTCACGTCAAAAAGAGCCGGCTCTCGGAGCCGTTTCGTTTGCGACCGACACATCACTAGTACATAGTTACAGCCTTAAAAATGAAGAACAGCTGTGGCGCCACAATGTGGTTATAAGGTGGTATTTCAGCTGCAGGACAGCAGTGAAGGCCCAGGTATAAAATGCACGGCCCGCCACTGGTTCAAACCCACTACAAAATGTGACAGTTTCACTCTAATGCAAGTTAAAAAGAAAAAAGACATAAAGGGATTAACACATAAGTAAACAGGTAACTTTCACAGAACATTCCCTAAATATTCCCATGTGGTTATATATTCGAGTAAAGCCAAACTGAATATTTTGCTTTGAAGATGCCAGAAATCACCTCTACATAAAATACATAAAAATACATTTTCTAGAGTTTGTTCTCCCAAACCACTGTTGTAAATCACGAGGGGATTATATCTAACGTGAACTGCCATAGTTATCTTTCTCTGGAAAGTTTGTGCCTGTCTATTACATTAGATGTTGCACAAATCCAATCAGTATGTTATAATGCACAATAGTGCACAAGAGTATGTACAGTTGTGTGAAAAAGTGTTTGCCCCCTTCCTGATTTCTTATTTTTTTGCATGTTTGTCACACTTAAATGTTTCAGATCATCAAACAAATTTAAATATTAGACAAAGATAACACAAGTAAATACAAAATGCAGTTTTTAAATGAAGGTTTTTATTATTAAGGGGGAAAAAAAATCCAAACTTCTAAAACTTCTAAACTTGAGGCGATGGCTTTCCCGGTACAATTCCCTACAGGTCAAAACACACTGGATGAGATGAGAAGTATTAAAGTAACACCCAGCAAGTATTTCAAAGCAAGGCTTTTCTGTACTGATGATCGTTTTGCCAGAGACACAAATTATTTGTTCTTTGCACAGTTTGTGACTGAAATACATTTGGCTACCTCCAGCATGACAATACAGTTGAGGAAAGGGAAGCCTTTCACCAGAGATGGACGAAGAATAACTTCTGGTATGCTGCAAAATAAACGAGAGGTCGAGAGACTGGTGAGGAATAAAGATGCAGTCAGATTCATGCAGCTGCTGAGAGGAACACCAGCTTATTGGGAGAAAACTACAAGAGATCTTTTTGCCATGATCAGACAGTTGGGAACCCCCACATTCTTTTGTACGTTTTCTGCAGCTGAGATGCGTTGGCCTGAAGTGATTGAGGCAATAAAAAGACAGCAAGGTGAAGAAGTAAATGTTGAAGGGCTCGACTGGTCAGCAAAGTGTGACATACTGAGAAGCAATCCAGTGACAACAATGCGCATGTTTGATAAGCGTGTTGAGGCGTTATTTAGAGATTTGCTCTTATCTCCTGCACAGCCCCTCGGCAAAGTTGTTGACTATTTTTACCGAGTTGAGTTTCAGCACAGAGGAAGCCCACACATACACTGTCTCATATGGGTAGAAGGTGCACCTGTGTTTGAGAAGGATGATGATCAGATTGTGTCGGATTTTGTGTCCAAATACATCACAGCTCAGCTGCCTGACCCACATTCACAACCTGAACTGTACAAGAAGGTCACAGAAGTGCAAATACACAGCAAAAAACACTCAAGGACATGTTTCAGAAGTCCCAGCTCGGGTTGCAGATTTGGATTTCCCAAACCACCTACCAGACACACAATCATAACGAGACCTGGTGAGAACGTTGATCCACTGCAAGTGGAAATGGCAAAGTCAAAGCTCCAACCACTGAACTTGTTGCTGAATGAACCTGAAACTGCCTCACTCAGTTTGCAGCAGCTCCTAGCTCGATGTGACTTAACACTCCATGAGTATGAACGATGCCTCAATATGATCAACAAATCCAGTACGGTGATACTGAAACGTCAGCCAAAATACTGCTGGGTAAATGGATATAATCCACATCTACTTGAAGCCTGGGATGCCAATATTGATGTAAGTTATATTCTCAATGCATATTCATGCGTCATGTATCTCACCAGCTACATAACCAAAAAGGAATCTGGACTTTCTGAGTACCTCAAAACAGTCATTGAGAACTCCACCAGAGACAATGTCAATGAATGTGATGAAATGAGGGAAATCATGCAAGCTTACTCTAAAAAGAGAGAGGTCAGTGCTCAGGAGTGTGTGACTCGTGCCTGTGGCATTAACATGAAGAAGTGTTCACGTGGTGTCATATTCATACCGACGGATGACAACGCACTGAAAATGAGTCGCCCCATGTCTTACCTAGAGAACACAACATCAGAAAGTGAAAATGTGTGGATGACATCTTTGACTGACAAATACAAAGCCAGACCTGAAACACCAGATTTTGAGGAGATGTGTTTGGCTGATTTTGCAGCTACTTGCAGAATTGTCTATGGACAGCAGAAAAAAGGTAAAGATGTGTTGCCACTCCTCAATGAGATGGGATTTGTGCAAAAGAGGAAAAACGATAAACCTGCTATCATCAGATTTTATTGCTGCTCACAAGAAAAATATCCTGAGAAGTTCTATGGCACATTAGTGAAACTGTACCTTCCTCACTGATCAGACCAGGAACTGAAAAGACCGTATTTCCCCACGTACGAGTCCTTCTACAACAGTTGTCTTGTTCAACTACGAGGTTCTGACCATCCTGAATATGTCAAACACATTGTGAAACGAAACAGAGACAAAAACACTGAGGAGATTGAGAATGCAGTCGAAGAATTTGAACAGAACAGAGGCGTGATTGATGAATGGTGTAATCTGGCGCCAGAATCTGAAGAGGTCAGGTTGGAATGTATAGAAGAACTGGTGGCACGAGAGCCAGATCATGAAAATGTACAAGAGAATGTCCCAGAATACAGTAATCAGGATAATGCTGTAACAGAAGTCAGAGCCGTCAGAGAGCCCCCTGTCTTAGACACCACACTGTTACGACAGATGTATCAGAACCTGAACCAGAAACAAGCATGTGTATTCTATGCAGTTAGAGACTGCTGCATAAAGCGTGTCTGTGGCCTAAATTCTGAGCAGTTTTTCTATTACATCAATGGTGGTGCTGGAACAGGAAAGTCACATCTCATTAAATGCATCTACTCAGAGGCATCTAAGATACTGTGCAAACTTCCGAGACATTCTGAGGAGGCTGACATATCAAACCCCACTGTCCTGTTGACTGCTTTCACTGGAACTGCAGCATTTAATATATCAGGTACAACTCTGCACTCTCTGCTCAAGCTACCACGAAGTCTGAAACCTCCATTTCAAGGACTTGGAAACAAACTGGATGAAGTCCGATCAGAACTTTTAAATGCTGAGATCCTCATCATTGATGAAGTGTCCATGGTGTCAAAGCCCCTGCTTGCTTATGTGGATGCGAGACTGAAACAGATCAAAGGCAGCCACAGACCCTTTGGAGGAATGTCAGTAATAGCTGTAGGAGACTTTTATCAGCTACCACCAGTGCGACAGTCCAAGACCCTCTGTATGTATGAGCCATGTGAGATCGACCGATGGCAGGAAAACTTTCAGATGATCACTCTAACTGAGATAATGCGTCAGAAGGATGATGTTAAATTTGCAGAGATGTTGAACCGGATCTGTGTGAAAGGAAAGTCAGATAAGTTGTCTGAAGCAGACAGAGCTTTGTTGTCACAGACCATCACTGAACCAGCACTTTGTCCAACTGATGTCCTGCACATCTTTGCAACTAATAAACAGGTTGATTCACACAACTCAGTAACATTAGCTCTGCTCCATTCTCATATCACCAAGATCGATGCAGATGACTACAAAAAGGACCCACGAACAGGAAGAATGGCCCGACAAAGCAAACCATACAAAGGAAACAGAAATGAGTTACCAGATACACTGAATGTAGCTGAAGGTGCTCGAGTCATGCTCACCAGAAACATAGCCGTGTCTCAAGGTTTGGTGAATGGATCGTTCGCTACACTAGTCAGAGTAATAACCTCAGAACAAAGTGGTGTTGCACATGTCACTATGCTTGGGCTCAAGATGGATGATGAAACTGCTGGAATGAATTACCGTAATAGAGCACCAGGCAGACCTGATGATCTAGTGTACGTAGAGAGAGCAGAGGACAATCTGAAACAGAAAGGAGTGGTACGCAGACAGTTTCCGGTTCGACTTGCCTTTGCTTGTACAATACACAAGGTTCAAGGTATGACAAGGACATCAGCTGTAGTCTCACTAAAACACATTTTTGAACCTGGCATGGCTTATGTAGCTGTCAGTAGAGTGACCTCTCTCAGTGGACTGCACATGCTGGATCTGGATGAGAATAAGATATATGCCAACCCAGCAATCACTGGAGCCCTACAGACCATGAGACAAGTCAGATTGGATGACATGATGCCTCTTCTTCAAATCCAACAGACATCGAGCAGACATGACACTCTGACCATTGTTCACCATAATATCAATCTCATATCAATGACATCAGGAGCCATCATGAACTGTGTCTTGCAGATGTTTTGTGTCTCACAGAAACTCACCTTCAAGGCTCCTTTGTTGCAGACAGTCTCCATATAGAGGGCTACAATATGTTCAAGCGCAACAGACACCTGTCCTACACAAGTGTTCCAGAAATGGCCAACAGACGTGGTGGTGGAGTTGCTGTTTATGTGAAAAGCCACATTCAAGTGCGTGAAAAACAGTAGATAGATAATGTAACTGATCTTGAGTTTGTGGCTCTGAAGGTTGAAGCCCCAGTGAGTGCACTGATTGCAGCTGTATACAGACCACCAGACTACAGTGTGAGATCATTCCTGTCAAACCTGGGAAGCCTTCTGGACTAATTGGAGATCATGGACTGTCAGCCCATCATTGTCTGTGGGGATTTCAACGAGAATCTGTTATCCAACACAAGTAAGCCAATACTTGAGCTCTTTCAGTCCAGGGGATATGCACAAGTCATCACTACTGCAACCACAGAGAAGAACACACTGCTGGACCTCATTTTCATCTCTCAACCACAACATTCTCTCCACTCTGGTGTGATGAAAACCTATTACAGTTATCACAACCCTGTCTATTGTGTCATGTCCTCTAACAGTCCATGAAGGTATCAGCTGAGTTTTAAAGATCAAGAAAAATGCAAAGTACCTGTAGGTAAACTTAAACTAATATTTTCAGTGCAGAGATTAAGAAAATAGTTTATTATAATGTAGTGTATAAATAATACAGCATAACAGTGTGTTGATAAAACATAACACAATGAAGTATAGACTAATTGAGATGAACAAAAGTTAGTGATATATGTATTAATGACACATTCTGATTACAAAATGATTGAAAGATACAATGATAAATTCAAAAAGAGTATATTGTGATGACTATGTTTACTGAGAATGATGTATAGAATATAACAGACTTGCAGAGATTTAATTTATCAAGAGTAATGTTCACGTAAAGGAAACCTAATTATGTGGTCACAAGACATGTTGGACTTTATTTAGTAAGTTGAATGGAATTTTGTTTGGTAATCATCTTTTCACAGTATTGGACAATATCATGGGTAATATTCTTTCCAGGTAACCATATTGTTTTGAGCTATATTTCCAACACATTTTGGCCTGTGCATTTATCAGGGTGGGTTTGGGTTAGGGTTGATGAATGCGCAGGCCAAAACTCTTTCAGCAGCTGTATACAGCATTGTACACAGCTGCTAACATTTAGCGTAGCAGACATACATCAGAAAGTATGTGTTCTAGATGTAACACATACTTTCTGGTGTAATGATACCTACCAACTGAAACCCCACATTTCCATCCCAATCACTTTCACACTCTAGCAGGGCGGCTGGCCTTGCTAGAGACTGTTACTCATTTAAGTTTTCTTTCCCCTGGACCGGAGACACAGTTCTCCTGTGTCCTCGGTAATGCTAAGTTTCCTTTCTGATGGACAGAAGACACAGTTCTCCTGTGTCCTCTGTAAGGACACCTGCCAGCTTTGGCCTCATCTCCTTCAGCACTGTGAGGATCAGCTCACAGCAACCAAGACATGCTGCAAAAGGCCAGAGACTGCAGCACTAACTGAACTGTCAATCAACGGAGGACTTATCACTGTTGGATCACATAGATACACATTTTACTTCCTGCTTGTCCCAGTCAGTCTTCAAGGCAGAGAATGAGAAAACACCTGCCTGCCTTTGCCTCACCTTCTGTCTGGCTCTGAGATACTGGATCAGCTCAAAACAACCAAGACATCATGTCACCACCAGATGCTGCAGCACCATCTCAACTGTTCATCAACAGTGGACCCACCACTGCTGGACCACAGAGACACGTGTTCTCCCTGCCAGTGTCGAGGTTTCTTCACAACAGAGCATAAGGTATAGTTTTCTTATTTCACATTTGATTTACAGTGTTTTGCTTTAATTTTGTGTTCATTCATGTATTCCCTTTGTATTAATGCAACAGTTCAAATAACACTGATGTTACAGCTAGTATAACATTGTAATTTATATCAACTTCTTCCTTCAGGTCTTCCTCCTCTGTGATCCCTCCACTTCACAGTGAAGACACTCAGGACTGCACAGAGAGCTAAACATATAAAATAAGCTGAACATCATGCAGCCTTCCTAAACTTCTCTGTGTGAAATGGCACTGGACATACATGTTGTCCTGCCCTGCAGCAGAATTCAAGGTATTTGATTATTGTGAATTATGTAACTTTTTAACATGTTTTGTTTCAGTCTTCAGTTTATTACAATAACATTTTGTTCTCTCTTGTCAGGACCAGCTCCGTCCTCCTTCCTCAACATCACCATGTGTGCATCCATTGCTGTGCACAGTTTAGTTCAGTAGAGACCAACTACAGTTGATCCTTAAGCAAGTGATCAGGTGTACGGCTGCAGGGAACCAAACTGCTGCAGATCCATCATCAGTCAGTCATCACTGTCACAGTGACACTTCCTCCTTTGTCCAGCATCAAGCTCCTCCCTAAACAAGCTGTAAAGGTAACAATTTGTGTTACTTCCTTAGTACAATATCTATCTTTGACCACAACAAAAAAAAGTGCTTCTACAGCCACTGGACAGGTCAAAGGTCATAATGTTTCAGCTCTTTATATTATCACACTGACACTGAGCTCTGTTCACAGTTTGTTTTGTGTTCAGAACAGACAGATTCAACAAACAGCAACATCCACTACTGACACATGGACAGAATGGCTCTCTCTCAAAACAACAGGACACCTGTTTATTTTGTTTGTTTGATTTCTACCTTATTTGGTCCAACAATGTATGTTTATTTAATGTTTCATCACAATGTATAACTTTTACATTATTTTATTGTATTTATTTATTTATGTCATCCTTCCATTTTCCTATTAATCAGTTTTCTAACAGATACTGTATATGAAAGATTAAGGATGAAAATGTGTCAGTTAGTTCAATTGCTAAATGCATATGAACTAATTAACCTGGAGGAAAGGACACATTTTTATTCTAATGTCATGAGTCATTAGTATGGGGTTTCAGCTGGTAGGTATATTCAAGGTTTTTCACATGTGTATACCTAGCCTTAGGGTAATCTAACCCTATTGAAAATACATACAGTATATGTAAGCCCAGTGTTCAAATGTCAGACTGTGGAATCCAAGCTGAAGGTATTGTCTTCAGAATGTCTAAAACACATGACTTGGTTCAAATAGTCTTGTCAAAAGATTTGATTGGAAAACAAATCTTCCCAAGCTCGTCTTCCAACCTTGAGTCAAACTAGTGACTCTAACCAAATGTTCCTTACAAGTAAGGAAAGCCCAGCGTTTCAGTGAGGCTCAGTAAACTGAGCTTAATGTTGGGATCATTTAAATGACAATGTTGACAAAGACTGCCAGTCCAGGGCTAACTTGAAGTCTTGAACTACTGGGAGTATTAAGCTAGGTGTAAGCACGATGTGAAAAGCCTTTGATTGTCGGAAATTAACAACATTGTAAAACCGTTGAAATTGTGATACATTTGTTTATCAATATCAAACACAGGGCCCAATGTACAGAAAACTCTGTATTGAAAAATTTGTCCCTCTTGCTATGATGGTTTTTTTGGCATGAAATATGTAAAACTGTGTCATTTACCAATGAGAACGATGCATCCCTTTACTATTTATCCATGAATCTTTACTAAAGGTCATGATCAACAGTTCTTGTGTAATGTGCTTATCATAAAACAAAAAAAAGAAATAAGATGGGTCAAAGAAGGTTGTGTGGACAGATTTCAGTGACCCAACAATGCATATTTTGAACAAACAGCACACACCTCCAGCTACTGATAGTAATACATATAATATTGTGCCCTGCCTGCCTTATAAACCTATTTGAAAACAATTACTGTTAAGGCACTATGGATTTTATTTAATTCCCATGGGGATAGTAAATGTTGGGTTCACTTTTGTCTTAAAACTCACTTGTTTTTTTCAGTCAAATTTGATTGAGAGGGTTTTGAAAAATCTCTCCTCTTTCTACATGCATTTGTCAGTGCATTGACCACCAAAGTGCAGCCAAAAGGCCCTTTAAGTTTCCTTCTGGTTGAAGATCTTTGGGGAAAACCTTAAGGCTTTTTGCAGAGAGAGTTTTCTTTTTTTCCAATTTACAGTATAAAATTCACTTCAGTTATGATAAATTAATTTATATGTAATTTATTTCAGATGAATGCAGTTCAATAAACAAGTCATCCTTACTTGGACAATTAAATATGCAAAGACAAGATTTTTTGACATTGCCAGTAAGACAATCTTTCCATTCCACAATATATATGCGTACAGAACATATTACAAACTATTTATTCACGTTTTTAGATTTATTATTGTTTTAGTCTTTGAAATATAGTGATTTCTATTCATGTATGATCATTATATTACCCATATTTGATTGGCTGAGCTGCATCACGTATATTTCTAAATCATGTGTGCGGCTTTTATTTTAAAATGGGGGGGTCCTCTAAAAGTCTCTAAGACCTGAATGACTGTATGAGAGAGAGAGAGAGAGAGACACACACACACACACACACACACACACACACAGAGAGTGAGAGAGAGAAAGAGAGAGAGAGAGAGACATACAAAGATAGAGGGAGAGGAGTGCGTGTGTGTCTGTGTGTTTATCAACATCACTAATTAGCTTAATCAGAAACACCTGTGTCCTTGCAGCCTTTTCATGGAGATTAAACAGGGAAACACCTCTCAAACAAATCATCAAAACTCCCATAACCGTAGCTCCTATTGCTCCGATATTAATAAATGAGAGGAAGGATGAGTCGAAGAACAGATCCTGTAAAACTTGTGTCTGTAGTGTAAAAAATGTGGCTTAACTGGCGATCTAGAAATGGGGTACCGTGTTCAGTGGAAGATGTTTTTGAAGCAAAATTTAACATTGGTGTCTATGGAGCAGAAAGTTGGTTTTCCTCTCAATTACAGGCTTCTGTGCCAAATGTGTAAATCTGTGGGATTCCACAGTAATTTGTCTACGACAAGGACAAGATTAGCTACTTTTAAATCCAGAAATTATGCATGAAGAGTGAAGATTGTGGACACAGTGGCAAAACACAAATCTTTTTTTCACAAGAATCTCAAGCTGCTCTTCACTCTAGCGGTGACATCACGCACTCTAGGCTCCGCAATACACACCCATTATAAAGTCAGAAAAGGGCTGAAAAAATCATAAAAGTTAAATTGCTGCAGTTCAAAAAGTTTAAAATATATCAAAAAGCTGAATAATGTGGCAATAGATCAGGATTTTCTCAACATTTGAAATGCTTAACAGCATTCCAACAACTAGAAAATGCATTTCCTGCTGAAAATGCATTGGAATGCTGAAAGCTGAAATGAATTGTAAAAAAATAGCTGAAAATTAAGAAATGGGAGACTACCCGTCTGAAAAATGTTGAAGCCCGAAAGCATTTAAACTGCACTGCTGAAAACCCGTCTAGTTGAAATGTCTAACTATGGTGTCTGTAGCTGAAAGTATGAGGAAGAAAACTTCTTCAACTTTCAAAGCCTAACAGGATTTGAAGATTTTCTCCATAGAGATCCCATTCAAAAGAAAATTACAAAAAGCTTAATAATTCAAAGAATTTAAAGATTACAAATATGAAGTCATATCACCCTCTCCTGAAAGAGCTGAACATTTTGATATTCGAACGGTTTCTGTAGCTTAAAAAATTTCAGCAGTAGTGATATTTGTAGTAGTAGTACTAGAAGTTGTAGTTGTAGTAGAAGTATTAGTAAGTAGTAGTATCAGTAGTCGTAGTAATAGCTGTAATAGTGGTTGTAGTATTTAATATAACAGTAGTAGTAGTAGCAGTAGTAGTATTAGTAATGGCAGTATTTGAATTAGCAGTAATAGCAGTAGTAGTAGTACTAGTAGCAGTCGTACTAATAGCTGTAGTAATATTAGTACTGGTAGTAGCATGAATAGCAGTTGTAGTATAAGTAATGGCAGTAGTGGTAGTAATAATATTGATGTAGCAGTAATAGCAGTAGTAGTAGTAATATTAGCAACAGCAAAAGTTATAGTAGAAGTAGTAGCAGTAGTAGTAGTAGTTGTCGCAGTATTAGTCAGAGCATTACGTTTTTCAACAAAAAAGCCTAATTTTGAGCTTAACGTTTAAATACAGTTAATCCATGAGGCTTTTATTTTGAAAGAAGGGCTGGGTGGGGGAGAAAGGAGAGGAGACAGAATCAGAATGTATGAAACACAGAGGTTATTAAATGACAGTCTTCATCAAAAGCATTCCAGTTAGATTTCACTCTGTGGGGCTTTTATTTTGAAAGGGTGGGACTGGGTGGGGGAGAAGAGACAATCATAATGTTTGACACACATAAACAGAGGTTATTAAATGTCAGGCTTCATCATAAGCATTTCAGTTAGAATTCATTCTGTGGGGCTTTTATTTTAAAATGGGGTGTGTGTGGGGGGGGGATCCTCTAAAGATCTCTAAGAACCTGAATGACTGTATGAGAGAGAGAGAGAGAGAGAGAGAGACATACAAAGATAGAGGGAGAGGAGTGCGTGTGTGTCTGTGAGTCTGTGTGTTTATCAACATCACTAATTAGCTTAATCAGAAACACATTGGTCTCTATGGAGCAGAAAGTTGGTTTTCCTCTCAATTACAGGCTTCTGTGCCAAATGTGTAAATCTGTGGGATTCCACAGTCATTTGTCTACGACAAGGACAAGATTAGCTACTTTTAAATCCAGAAATTATGCATGAAGAGTGAAGATTGTGGACACAGTGGCAAAAGACAAATGTTTACTTAACAGCATTCCAACAATAAAAGTCAGGTACAAAATAAATCAACAAAAAGTGATTGAGTCATCTTTAGTATAAATTATATGTGCAAAAAGTTTATTGTGAAGCAATTCCCAAGTAGAAGACGAGACTTTCCTGTAAAATGATCAAATATAAACGTCAGTATTTAACTGTATGCTTTACGGTCCTTATTTGCACATGGCAGCGCTCTGAAGCTTTCAATGATAAGGCACCGATGGTAGCTCCAACAGCTGCTCCAGCAGCGACTCCTACTACCACACCGATTGGACCTCCTGCAACTCCAATCAGACCTCCGACAGCAGCACCATAGGCTGTTGCCACAGCTATTACCAGAGCAGTGACAAAGTCATTGTATTTTTCAGCTAGAAACCTGGCTTCATGCTCATATCTTCTATTCACCCGCTTCATCTCCCTGCGGTAGGCCCTTTCCTGATATTGAGATATCTGTTCTTCCAGCTCTCTCTGCTTCTTCGCCTCCAGCTCCTTCAGGAGTCACTGTTTCTCTATCTATGGCTGCCTCTGCTCTCAGGAACATTTCGTTGGTGTAGTAACTTCCTCCGTTAGCCATAGTCATCTTGTCAATTTTGTCCAGCAGCTGACCGGTTTGTTCAGGGTCTTTGATTTCATTGTTAAAGACGTGGTACCGATGGTTGCACTTCTGAATGATGGCTGGCACTTCGGGACTCTCTGAAATAAAGCCCTCAATGGTTTGGTTCCTCAGCTGGTCTCCATGTGTGAACAACACCATTGTGTATTTAGCTGCATCATCCACAAAAGTGGTCTGAATCATCTTGACTGTGTCCTGCTCCTCCTGGGTGAACCTGTCCAGCTGAAGAACCACCAGGAAGGCGTGGGGACCAGGAGCAGAGAGAGAGATGCACATCTTGATCCTCTTCAACACCGCTACTTGGGCGAAATTTGTGTCAAACAGCCCCGGAGTGTCGATGACGGCGACCTTTCGACCTCCAACAACCCCCTTAGCTTTCTGGCATTCAGACGTCAAGGAGGATGGAGACAGCTCGGACTCCCCAGGATGATGTTTCCTGCGGTGCTCTTTCCCACTCCGGTCTTCCCGACTAGAACAATCCTCCTTTCGTTTGGAATTGCGGCACCCTGCCGGACAGAAATACACCGTTCGTCATACAGTGCTGCGTTGTCAAACAGAGAGGCTGTTGAGGGAATGATTTCAGCTGACTTCATTTTTGTCACCTCTCACGAGACAATATCAGAGTGCACTTGTCCTCTTAGCCAACAGTCAGGTTACAAGGCTGAAAAAACAGCCTTTGTTTTTGTCTTCAATCAAACAGGTCAAACAAGACCAAAATGTTTTCAACTGAGAGCATCATGTTACTGTAAATGACGTCAAGGCAAGTTTGGATAGCACCTTTTAAAAGCAAGGCTATTCAAGGTACTTTACGTAAGGCCTGAACAGTGATATAAAAAGACAAAATATGAAGACCCCAAAGGGATTTATTGGGACTCAGTTATACTTAGCTGTCCGGTCAACATTTTAGACTGAGCTGTAAAGACAACATCACAAAAGTTGGGCCCATTGTTTTTTTAATTCTGCTGAGACATAAGTCCTTTACCTCTTGATATATTCTTAAGGTGAGAGTTTGTCCATGTTCATGACTAAACCAAGATTCATGGCTTTTTTGTTGTCTTTAATGTTAGCGACTGAAGCTGAGCACTGACTTCTAATTGTTCTTCGTTGGTTCCCAAAGACAATAATTTGATTTTAGCAAATCCAATCACTGATATGTTGAATACACTTATGCTTGCTTTATGCTTGTATGGGACCATAGTCACCCGCTGATATTTATATATATAAAGAAAAACACAAACTGATTTCTTAGGTTTTGGCCTCTGGTCTGACTGACTTTGTTCTTCGGTCTCCTATTCTTAGTCTTTCTTAGTCCTTGATTTTATTATGGAAGCCCATTTCTGCAATGAAAATAAATCAGTAAGTAAAAGGTTAGAATGGATTTTAAAAATCTGTTTTTGGAATGGGTTGCCAACCATGAGTTTCAGGTTTTCTGGTTGCGTCCAACCAGGGACATTTGTTTATTCCCCATCTCTCTCTCCCCTTATTTTCTGATATCTCATTAAAGTGAATGGGGACGATATTGTTGATTGTCATATTCTTCAACCAATCAGATCTTTAGTTTGACATGTTGGGCGTATTCTTTGACGTGTCAGAGCTTGCTAGCTGGCCTACAAGTACGTGATTGGTCAGTGGGATAGCCTGACATGTTGGGCGGTGACAATCCCAATATCTGCTGCCTCTGTGGAGCGGACATTTTCAGCCCTCAAACGCATTAAAACCTATTCAAGAAATATAACTGGGGAGGCTCGACTGTCTCCACTGGCGTCCATGAATCGAGAAGGACTTCTTACTGGAACTAAAACGCACGGATGTACTGAACAACCGTGAGATTAAACTCGTTATTAACAAAGAAAGGAGGATGGAGTTTGTCTTTAAATAGTGAACAGCAGCTCTGGTAAGTTAAATGCGTTTGTTTTTACATCTGCAGTAGCTTTAATATGCTTGTTTATATATTATTATTTGTACAACTTGTTTTTATGAAGATTTTTGTTTGGTTTTATATGTGATAGGAACCATTGTTACGTTGCTCTGGGGACATATTTAGCCGGTGCCAGTGTTGGCAACTTGGCGACTTTCTCGCTAAATCTGGTGACTTTTAAAACCCTCATGAAGACTTTTTTTGTCAAAAGCTACAAGCGACAAATCTAGCGACTTGTTCTGGTGTTGTTGGAGAATTTTCTGGTGTTTTGACGTTAAAGCACGTACGTTCTGCACTGTCGTGAATGAGCAGCGGGTGCTGCCGTGAGCCCCTCCGCCGCCGCCCACAGAAGCCTCGCGCTGCAGTCCCAGTTGCAGTCAGAGCAAAGAGGAGACGCACTCTCGGCAGTTAGTGTATCTACAGGTGTTGGCTTCATATTTACATGAAACAAATAATAACCGTAGCTGTGTTTCAGCTGCAGGACAGCAGTGAAGGCCCAGGTATAAAATGCACGGCCCGCCACTGCTAAATGGGGATTATGAAAAAAAGGTAAAATAAGACAAGGTCTTTACTGAAATTTAAAATGGCATTTGTAAAACTGAACTTTTTCTGTCTGTAATCGATTTCCATAATTATCACTGTTTAATAGATAATAACAATCAAGATGAGGATAATGTTGTTTTTGTTATTTAACAGGAGTAAAAGACTGTCCTGGTTTCTGGAGACACTTTTTCACTATGATTTCAATATAATACTGCTCACAATATTATTAAAAGCACCTCTGTCCATTACTTGAAATACTGTGTTACATTCATGGTTGTCATCCCAAAAATATATAAATCCACCTTCAATTTGAAACAGAAGTTAACGAGACATCGAAAAAGTATATCCAGAGGGACATGTCAATAAAGTGTAATATGCACAGGAATATTAATTACTCTCAAACAAAGGAAAAAATAATTCCACAGAAAAACCCCTGACTCTTACCATGATAGTGTGGCCTGCTCATGTTGAGAAGCTAAAAAGATTTTGCTGTTATGTGTCCTGTCATGCCATGAATTTCTCTTCCTGACACTTGTCATGACTTTATCTTTGTTACTTCCACATGGGCGTTCCCTTTCTTGCTGCTAGACTGGAATTTCCAAGCACAAGGAAGTGCTGCATGTTTTTTAAATGCAGTCACAGAGCATGTGGAATGTCACATTTAAATACCTGCATTTTATGTAGATGTTTCATGTGTGAATGAGCTCATACCCACGTAGGAAACCTGAAGCATCCAATCACACAAATGCCATTGCTTTATCTAAAATGAACCCGAACATAATAAAACATGAGAGTAGAGTTGAGCTCAGTATCTTTTCTGCTTCTGCTGTCATTCAATATTTGTAGGAAATTTAATAAGCATAGTTCCCAAAGTTTTGAGCTGTTCTTTCATTAGTATTTTTTAATGTTGGTCTCTTGATACACTTTTGTGTGAACCTATAATCTGTAACGATTGCTCAAGCCTCCCAGTTTCACCATAAGCTTTCCAGCTTCACTACGGGTTTACAAAGCTTTGACGGGCTACATCAAAAAATAAAACAATAGCTACTTCTCATGAAGTGTCTAAGAAAACTTGTCTATTACACAGATCAGTAGTTTGGAAGGTATTTCTGACACTAATATCATAGAATCATAGAATTCAGTCAAATATTCAATAATAGAGTCACCGATCGAGTCAGTGACATATTTCCCATATGAATAAGAATATCTGAATTAATTTACTAAGGACAATGAAACGCGAATCGCCACCGTATCGTGGTGGAGGAGTTTGAGTGGCTCAGTGATCCTGGGAGCTATGTTGTCCGGGGCATTGGCCCCTGGTAGGGTCTCCCAAGGCAAACAGGTTTCAGGGGAGAGCCCAGACTAAGAGCGGTTCAAAACGACCCCTATGATAGTTAGCCCACGGACTACAGCCACCTCGCCCGGACCAGGGAAACCGGGGCACCCTCCCGGAGCCAGACCCAGGAGGGGAGCTCGTAGGCGAGCGTCTGGTGGCCGGGCCTTTGCCCATGGGGCCCGGTCGGGCTCAGCCCGAATAAACACCATGGAGCAGCCACCCTGTGGACCCACCACCTGCAGGGACAAGCATCGGGGTCAGGTGCTATGCAGACCGGGTGGTGGGTCGGGCGGGAGGCCCGGGCATGCCGATCGCCGGCGGCATAGACTAGCTCTAGGGACGTAGAACGTCACCTCGCTAGCGGGGAAAGAGCCGGAGCTGGTGCAGGAGGTGGAGCGATACCAGCTAGAAATAGTTGGACTCACCTCCACACACAGCGTTGGCTCTGGAACCAAGCTCCTGGAGAGGGGTTGGACTTTGTCCTTTTCCGGAGTTGCCCAGGGTGAGAAGCGCCGGGCGGGAGTGGGGATACTCATGAGCCCCCGGCTGAGCGCCGCTGTGTTGGAGTTCTCCCCGGAGAGCGAGAGGGTCGCCTCCATGCGCCTATGGGTTGCGGGGAGCAAGGCTCTGACTGTGGTTTGTGCTTATGCACCAAACAGCAGTTCGGAGTATCCGGCCTTCTTGGAGTCGGTGGGAGGGGTCCTGGAAAGGGCGCCGCCTACCGACTCCATAGTTCTCCTGGGGGACTTCAACGCTCACGTGGGCAATGACGGAGAAACCTGGCGGGGGGTGATTGGGAGGAACGGCTTGCCCGATCTCAACCCGAATGGTGTTTCGTTATTGGACTTCTGTGCTTGCCACAGTTTGGCCATAACGAACACTATGTTCGAACATAAGGTGGCTCATAAGTGTACCTGGTACCAGAACACCTTAGGCCGGAGATCAATGATCGACTTTGTAATCGTATCATTTGATCTGCGGCCGTATGTCTTGGACACTCGGGTGAAGAGAGGAGCAGAGCTGTCAACTGATCACCACCTGGTGGTGAGTTGGATCAGATGGCAGGGGAACCGGTTGGAAAGACCCGGCAAACCCAAACGTGTAGTGAGGGTGAACTGGGAACGTCTGGCGGAGGACCCTGTCCGGGAGGTCTTTAACTCCCACCTCCGGAAGAACTCACACATCCCGAGGGAGGTTGGGGACACGGAATCCGAGTGGACCATGTTCAAAGCCTCTATTGTGGACGCGGCCGCTAGGAGCTGTGGCCGGAAGGTCATCGGTGCCTGTCGTGGCGGCAACCCGAGAACCCGGTGGTGGACACCGGAGGTGAGGGAAGCCGTCAAGCTGAAGAAGGAGACCTTCAAGGCCTGGTTGGCCCAGGGGTCTCCTGAAGCAGCTGATGGGTACCGGCAGTCCAGAAGGGCTGCAGCTGCGGTGGTCGCGAATGCTAAAACTCGGGCATGGGAGGAGTTCGGGGAGGCCATGGAGAAGGACTTTCGGTTGGCCTCAAGGAGGTTCTGGCAAACCATCCGACGGCTCAGGAAGGGAAAGCAGGGCTTACCCCAGGCTGTTCTCAGCAGGGGGAGGGAACTGCTAACCCGGACGGAGGACATCGTCGGGCGGTGGAAAGAGCACTTTGAGGAACTCCTAAACCCGACCAACATGTCCTCTGCAGAGGAGGCAGCGCCTGAGGACCTAGGGGGAGGCTCACCCATATCCCTGGCAGAGGTCGCTGAGGTAGTTAAAAAGCTCCTTGGTGGCAAGGCGCCGGGGGTGGATGAGATCCGCCCTGAGATGCTGAAGGCGCTGGACATAGTTGGGCTGTCCTGGCTGACACGCCTCTTCAATGTCGCATGGGGGTCGGGATCAGTGCCCATGGAATGGCAGACCGGGGTGGTGGTTCCCATCTTCAAAAAGGGGGACCGGAGAGTGTGCTCGAATTACCGGGGTATCACACTACTCAGCCTCCCAGGGAAGGCTTATGCCAGGGTGCTGGAAAGGAGGCTCCGACCGCTTGTCGAACCTCAGATTCAAGAGGAGCAGTGCGGATTCCGTCCCGGCCGTGGAACAGTGGACCAGCTCTTTACCCTCGCAAGACTACTGGAGGGGTTCTGGGAGTTTGCCCAACCAGTCTACATGTGCTTTGTGGACTTGGAGAAGGCTTTCGACCGGGTCCCTCGGGGGGTCTTGTGGGGGGTGCTGCGGGAGTATGGGGTGCCGGACCCGTTACAACGGGTGATCCGGTCTCTGTACGACTGCAGTAGGAGCTGTGTCCGCATTCTCGGCAATAAGTCAGACACGTTCCCGGTGGGTGTTGGCCTCCACCAGGGCTGCCCTTTGTCACCGGTCCTGTTCGTGATTTTCATGGACAGGATATCTAGGCGCAGCCTGGGGGCAGAGAACGTCAGGTTCGGGGGTCTCGGGATCGCCTCTTGTGGTCCTGTTAGCCTCCTCGGATTGTGACCTCCAGCATTCACTGGGGCGGTTTGCAGCCGAGTGTGAAGCGGCGGGGATGAGAGTTAGCACCTCCAAATCTGAGGCCATGGTGCTCTGCCGGAAACCGGTGGATTGCTCCCTCCAGGTGGGGACGGAGTGCCTACCTCAAGCGAAGGAGTTCAAGTATCTCGGGGTCTTGTTCACGAGTGAGGGTAAGATGGAGCGGGAGATCGACAGACGGATCGGTGCGGCTGCAGCAGTAAAGCAGGCGCTGCACCGGACCGTCTTGGTGAAGAGGGAGCTGAGCCGGAAGGCAAAGCTCTCAATTTACCACTCGGTCTACGTTCCTACCCTCACCTATGGTCACGAACTCTGGGTCGTGACCGAAAGGACAAGGTCGCGGCTACAAGCGGCCGAAATGAGTTTCCTCCATAGGGTGGCCGGGCTCAGCCTTAGAGATAGGGTAAGGAGCTCGGTCATCAGGAGGGAGCTTGGAGTAGAGCCGCTACTCCTTCGCGTCGAAAGGAGTCAGCTGAGGTGGTTCGGGCATCTAATTAGGATGCCTCCTGGACGCCTCCCACTGGAGGTTTTCCAGGCACATCCAACTGGGAAGAGACCCCGGGGAAGACCTAGAAACACGCTGGAGAGATTACATCTCCCAGCTGGCCTGGGAACGCCTCGGGATCCCCTAGAATGAGCTGGAACATGTTGCCGGTGAGAGGGAGGTCTGGGTCGGCCTGCTTGACCTGCTGCCACCGCGACCCGACCCCGGATAAGTGGTGGAAAATGGATGGATGGATGGAGGACAATGAAACACGTGAAAGGAGATGAAGGCAACTGATCATTGTTTTTAGAAAACAGTCTCTGTACTGAAGTGTAGTTATGAATCTTTAACGAGGTGTAGTCAGCTGGAAATCCTTGGATCCTTGAAAAGACAGAGGACAGTTGCAGCCAGTGTGCGAAATACGGGGGGTCTCTGGGGATTCGAAACCCCTTGATTGACCCTTAAAGCCTCAATAGCAAAATTTAAGTATTAATTAATTTACAATCTCAAACAGATTCTGAAATTTCTGCAATAAGCCATCCTTTGAACTGGTAAACCTCTGTCAGTAAAGTCATATTATCTGTCTTCTTGTCATATGCCAAACATGTTCACTTGTGTCAAATGTTTTGGATAACCACCACGCAATTTTCCTCTGGAAATGTTTGGACTTTCTAATAAGGTCAACCATGCTATTAATCATCATTTTATCGATTTACATCCACTACTGTTGGCAACAGTTGTGCTTGTCCCTTTGATGTTTCAACATGGCAAAATCCCTGTCAACAAAGTAAGCTCCATGAAGAAATGGTTTTCGCAGGCTGAACTTGACTGGCCTGCACAGAGCCCTGACCTAATCCAGTGAACTGGACCGTGAACCAGACCGTATAACCCAACATCAGTGTTGGACCCCACTAATGCTCTTGTGTCTTAATAAGAGCAAATCCCTCCGGCCAGCTTCAACTCCTGGTGGAAAGACTGGAAAGTTATAGCATCACATTAGCTGAAGCTACACCATTGGTCCGTTGAGTGTTGACGTTTCCCCATTGGCCATGCTCTTTTAAAATGAATAGATAGTCGCTCAGTTACGTCCTCAATTATTGACTCAAACGTAGCATAACCATATGCTATATGCATATGCTACTCCAGTAATGGCAGATCTACATTTAATATCCAGGAGTTCATATTAAAGACACTGCCAATCTGTGTAACACCTTGGCCACAATTGACCCGACGCTAAGTCCCGCCCCTCAGAGTTGGTTTAAGTTGTTTAATGCTGCAGTGTCTGTTGGTCAACTGGTTTTGTTTGTTACTGCTGGAGTTGGTCGCTCTGTAACGATAGTGATTCAAGTAACTTGAAAACCTGTGTGTGGTGTATTTTTCAGTCTCAGGAAAGGTGACTCAGGCCAAAGCTCCAATGCTTACTGTCAAAGGTCCTGAAAAGCTTAAGAAAAAACGTGCTGACATTGTACAACTTGTCCGGACAATTTACAGACAGGTCTCCATGACTCAACAGAAGTTGGTATCTGTTATAATGATTTTTACATCGGCCTCGAGTCAATTTTTCTAACAGGACATTTATTCTTGCAAGAAGGAGACAGAGTTGATTAACATACAGAATGTACATCAAGGCTGCTCGGAGATCTGTCTCCGAGTCGCTGATATTTATTCTGAGTAAAGAACATGCAGTATTGGCACAGGGTTATTTACGATAAGGTGTTCATCACAAAGGATAACGCACACACAAATTGCGTTCACACAGCGTAATTATCACAAAGCCTGGAACATCACTTGAACAATTTGTTTTGGTCCAAGGGTCACTTTATCGAAATCAGGAAGTCATGGTTATTGACATCTTCTACAGGTTTATTATCTATTATTTAGGCCAAAGAGCTGAAGTGTTCTTTTTAGGAGACACTAATGTCTGATAGACTAAACAGCTGTGGTGTTTAGTGTCAAAGAATGTTCACACACACACATTCAGCAGAGGACGCAGACCACAAGAGTTCACGTGAGGACATAAGGCCCTGTAAGTGCAACACATTAATTAGTCATTAGATTTTTCCCCAACAGTATCAAACATTTGTTCTTTCTTTTCTGCATGCTCTGAAATGACTGCTGCCTTTGTTTGCGCTGAATGTTTGGCAACAGTAAAACTGCTACAAAGGTATTAGAAATATGAAGACAGAAACAACTTTACTCTTGATTATCCTCTTGTGCCTGTGCAGCGAGCTGACCTCAACAGCTGCAGATAGTGTTTCACAAGTGCACCTCCTGTAATTGATAACACGCTGAAGACAATGGGCACCAAAATGACAATGGCTCCTAATGACACATTTATCTGACCACATGAAGCATTTCAGCGCCTGTATGATGAAATTCCTCCAAGCTGCCACTTGATGTCAGTGTTGTCTGAGGTTCAGAAAAAAGGCACCAGCCACCGGCCTTTTCATCCACACACATGCTCAAACACAGTGCCCATTAAGTGTCAGGTGTCCAGCATTTACAATGGACCATCCACGCCCTCCAAAATGACAATAAAACAGTTTCCTTATTTTACACCAATACGGTGTATACGGCTTTGTTAGATTTAGGCACAAACCCACTTGGTTCGGGAAAGATCATGGTCTGGGTTAACAGTATTTGGTCATGGTTGGGCAAACATCAAAGTTTGGGTTGAAAGTATTCCATTGGTATTTAAAAGTTACTCAAAATGACGTTTAGCTGTCCAGCTGCAATGTTGGTTCACTCTCACTGCTCTCATAGTGCCAATTTTTTGCTGCTATTGTGGCACTGGTTGTTTGAGAAGACCCCCCCCCCCCCCCCTTTTTTTATTCAGTAAAAGCTAAGGTCTCACAAACACAACACTATAACTTTGTCACTTACCTGTATCATTCTGTTATTAGTTATTTTACTGGGATCTGTGGTTATTTAATTCCTGCTAAGCCCAGCATTGTCAGCAGAGGGCGCTCTATGCATTATACTGAGCATCAGTAGGTAACACTTGTAGAGTAGAAGGAAGCCGCCAGTACAAGAGGAGTGAGTTCATAAACAGGACAGAGAGCACTTCTGACATAACCACTATTTTCATATTTCATCAGAAATTAAATGTGTTGCACCAGAGTGGGCTTTGTGTCATTATTGGCCCTGTAACACAACAGACAGCTGTTTTAAGATAAAGAGCTGTAAAAGCTGTCTTATTTCAGTTTGTGGATTGGTTGGCCCTCCAGATATCCAAATGTATGAGCACAAGCACTGAAAAATTTAGTTTTTCATGTCCCCTTTTAGTGAGGAACACTCCCGCATAGATTGTTTAACCATTTATTGCCAAATGGAGTTAAACTTGGCACTGATGGCTCCGCTCTTTAAATGCTCCCCGGATTAGCCAGCAGCTACCAAGCCAAAACGGGGAGCACCAAGCATCAACCCCCAAAACAACGGAACCCAATGCCAAGTCTGGTATTACGCCCATGGTAAGCATCAGCCGGACAAGCATGCATCTCAAACGAGGCCATCCTACCGTTTATGTGAACTATCTACTGTATGTATAGCAGCAAGCATGCTACAGACCTCAGCAAACATTACCTTAAGAATAAGGGTGCAAGCGTGCATCCCAAAATATCTTCCGCTACGTGAAATATCTGTGTAGCAGCAAGACTGCTGCAGACCTCAGCTGTTAGGTGCCGCTTTTTGGGAAGGATGCAAGCATGCATCCGAGAGAGGTCATACTACCTAAATGAAGCAGTGAACCCCAGCAAACCGCTTGCAAATGCAGCATTTACATTTATTTATTTAATTAATTAATTAATTAATTAATTAATTAATTAATTAATTAATTTACATTTATTGATTATCATGCATGGAGGTACTAAAGTAGTGTACAAGGTAGCGTTCATAGCCTTTTGAGCTGCGATTATCTCGACAACTCCCGGGTCAACTTAACGTTCATAGGCTGCTGAGGACCAGCGGCCCATAGCTTTCAGTGTAGATGTTGGGACCAATGCAACTGCAGAGGTAGCTGCACCGATGCGAAAGGAGTGCGGAGTGTATTGCTGAGGAAGGAGTCCACATCATTTGCAGAGGAGTCGGGTTGTATAATCAGCTTGATGTGGCTTTTCTTTGTCGGTCAGAAACAAGGGTATATCTATGTATGTATATATATATATATATAT
>NW_022280274.1:0-2500 GCF_004355925.1 Anarrhichthys ocellatus
ATCATTTTGAGACAGTCTCTGTATAACACAGCTAGGTAACTAACACAAGCCCATTGAAATCTGCTCATTATTTCAGTTTATGCTGATCAACCTTAACTGGGACGGTTGTCTGACTTGTCCAGTAGGTGAAAAATAGTCTTACTATACAGGAAAATAGTGGAAATACCATGAACTTGCCATGATAGATTAAAGGCCATTTATCAGCTTCATCTTTTAGTGAACTATGAGAAGAGATCTGCCAATCAGCAGATTCAGTGCTTTGACAATCAAATAGACTAAAAACTGTGTCCCCAATACATTCTACACAGTGTTTGAAGCAGGTTTGAAGTATTAAAAAGTTGGACTAAATAAAACAATTGCAAATGCTGGTGAAACAGCTCAATGACAAACCCAAGAAAATAAAACAAGTTGCTAAATGCAATCGGCAGTGGCATTCCAGAGTCACACTTTGTCTGTTGGCACATGTATTGCATCACTTCCTGTTAGTGTTGTCAGTAAAGTCACCTACACTTCCTGTGTACCCGCTACAGAAAGATTTGTAAATAGCACATAGTGTATCGTATGATACTGGGTCACAGTACGGACAGCTGAGGTCTCACCGGAAATGTATTATGTAATATCACACGTTTGTTTTTAATCAAGTGCTAAGAACTTCCTAGCTCGTAACGTAATTTAAAGGGACAGTGTGTTGGAATTGGTGACATTTAGCGGTTAGGTTGCAGATTGCAAACTAACTAAATACACCTCCACTCAGTCCTCCCGTTTCTAAGACTGCGCTAACGTTAGCCGCCGAGTCACTGTTTGGTTCGTCCTTTCTGGGCTATTGTAGAAAGACGTCAGTGCAACATGGCAGACTGACTGCACGGAGAGGACCGGCTCCCCATGTAGGCATGAAGGGCTCTTTCTAATAAACAAAAAAAAAAAAAAAAAACCTTAGCATCAGTGATTGTACACTAATGAAAACATAGTAATCATATTACATCTCTGCTGAAAGAACTTTTCACAGTCGATGTTCATCTAGTACATTATGGTCCATTTAGAGTCAAACAGACCGTAAGGCAGGGGATGCTACCTTGTGAGCGACAGGTCGCTGCTGCTACCAGAGCCATACACGGCCTCTCTCACTCCCCCGCATTACTAATGTGGTAAATTCTGTTTACCGCTTGCAAGAAGTCAAGATGGCGCCGACGAAATTGCCAGATTCAAGGCTTCATAACGGCAGTCCAAAAACCAATGGGGGACATCCCGATGACGTCCACTTCTCCTATACGGTCTAACATTAAAATAAAACATACCAGCATTGTTAATGCATCGTACCGAACCCTGCCTGCTGTGTAGTTATCACGAGGACATGACGACAGTAGTGTTTCCCAGTGGTCATTTATTTATAAAAGATGACATGAATGCAGCACTACATGAGAGCTTTGACTCGACACTAGTTTGCAATGGTTCAAAATCATGCAATGGCTAATCAGACAACGGGTTGTCAGAAAGTGCTCGTTAGTGGATTCTATGGACCGTTTGAGAGAGCGGTGACCCAGCAGCACTCCCTGCAGAACCAGAGGCCACTGAAGAAAGCCATCACATCACCACCACTATGAAAATATATGCAGATTGGAAAATAACAATTAAATTGTCCAAATAATATTGGTTGACAGTCCCGCCAGTGGAACCCAGCCGTCTTCTAGTTGTTGTCCTTCATCCACTGCTCGGTCCACTGGACCAGCTGCTCCAGGTTGCGCTCCAGGTCCTCGGGAGTGTCGCTGGGCAGCTGGTGGACGATCTCCTCGCTGTAGGCCTCCATGGCCTCCTCGAAGATGGTCTGGAAGATCTCGCACTGCACGTTGTCCTGCAGCTTCTTCCCCGTGTAGCCCCTGGTGGTTCACACAAGAGGACACGTCAGACTATCGTGTGGTGGGCTAGGCAGGAATTATCAAGCAGTCAAGGTTCCTTCAGTCGTATTGAAATATTGCTAGAAAACCTGAACAGAAACAGCAAAACTCGATAAAACTTCCCTGATTGTGAAACAGATTATTGCGCTCGTGGAGGTTTGCAAAAGTGTTTTAATTGTTCACAAGATGCAAGCCAATAACCTGAAACCGTGCCGCCACTAGTCCGGTGGTCCACGCTCATTCATTCATTCATTGAGGCTCATGCGTGCAGTGGGAGTTACCGGTTCTCCAGCCGCGTGTACAGCTGGGTGTTGTCCGTGCGGAGGACGAAGACGATGTGAAACCAGCGTTCAGGGAACAGGTCGCAGCCGTGGTAGTCCACGATCACCCCGCCTTCTACCATCTTCTCATCCAGCTCATCCACCACCTGCGGGACCAGTGAGTCACAAAGTAAACGCATGAGACATCCACCCGACACCAATTCAATCCGCTCTCGCATACAGCTCAACAGACTGGGGGGAAAGCTTTGCCTTTTCTTTTATCATGTTAAAAAGCAGTTCCCAGTGACGGCAATTAAAGCCCAAGACTTGAGCTAACAGCTAGCACCT
>NW_022280274.1:7500-15404 GCF_004355925.1 Anarrhichthys ocellatus
CCGGGTGAAAGCTTCGCTCTGCCCAGACGGAGAAAGGGCAGCCAGGCCGAGCCCAAGAGGCCCAGGAAGAGGAGGGGAGAGTCCGGCAGCTCAGACCCTCGCACGTCCCACACGCTGAGAGAGTCGGCCCACGGGGACCAGGATGAGCCGTGGGTGGACAGATACTCCCCGCGTTCGCAGGTCAGCATCGTCGCTTTTGAAGTT
Source organism: Anarrhichthys ocellatus (assembly GCF_004355925.1). Taxonomy (NCBI): domain Eukaryota; kingdom Metazoa; phylum Chordata; class Actinopteri; order Perciformes; family Anarhichadidae; genus Anarrhichthys; species Anarrhichthys ocellatus. The sequence goes on from NW_022280274.1 coordinate 7,705, forward strand.
TGTTCTGGAACCCACAAACACATCTGGGTACAGCCAACAACTGGTCTGAATCAAGTACTGCGCTGTGTCTGTAGTTCAGCATGTGGGCTGTAGTGCTTGGACACGGAGCAGGAGAGCGAGTGTTGCATCTTCACCACATGGGAGCGTTTAAATAACGTGTGCATCTTACCAAAAACCCGTTAGATAGAAAACCCATTATTGACTTGGAGACGAGGGAACCAGAAGTGTGAAGATGCTGACTCTGTTCTGGGTTTTAGGAGTGCGTCACTTTTATAATTTGCACCATTGCATGCAATGCCTTGATACGCCAAAACCGTTTTTATTTCTTTTACTCACTCTTTCAACGTACATATGGACATGTGAGAGTTGTTCTGAGACTGACTTTGAAGATGGCGCGGGACGTCATCTTCTCCACTGCTGCCGGTTCAACATGCAGCACGTCTTCACAGCTGATATCCTCTCGTCTATCTGATTTGAGTGTCTGGAGGGTGAACCACATGTGTTCTTTAGCTGTGATAAAACCTTATAGTGTGTAGTGATGGTTACTTTGTGTGTGTGTGTGTGTGTGTGTGTAGGCCGAGCTCGCTGTCCACAAGAAGAAGATAGAGGAAGTAGAGAACTGGATGAGAGAGCACTTAAACGCATCGAAGGTAAGAGAAGTTTCACCATATCTGTAACTGAAGCCTCGTTCTCCTAACAATGTTTGCGACGACTGTTGTTAAGAAAAACAAATTCCAACAGCTTAGCTTTGCCGGGGGGGGGGGGGGTCTCCAGTGAGGATACACGGTTCAGGCCTGAACTGTTATCATCCACAGGGTGGCGTCTTGCTGCTGACGGGACCGTCGGGCTGCGGGAAGACCGCCACGATCCAGGTTCTGTCTCTGGAGCTGGACGTCAGGGTTCAGGAGTGGACCAACCCGTCCAACACGGAGCCGTACAGCAGCAGTCGGCACGGTGAGGAGAAGCCTCGTATCCTCGTTATTATCGTAAATATGAAAGACAATCACCCCGAGAACTGAAAACATGAAGATGCTGATGTTGAGACAGGTCACAGTTGGTGCTGATGTATTAAATTGCTTTATTTTGAAAGGTGCTCCGAATATTCCTGGAGATGTTTGTCAATGGTCGTGGATAATAATACAAATAATAATAATCCATTCTATATGTACAGCACCTTTCATGCAAGAAAAGCCACCCAGTGTGGAGCTGTGGGGTTCTCAGAACACACACAATCTATCAACCGGTGAACACAATCATAAAGAAAATATATATTATATATTTAAAATATTAAAAGTCAAGTAAAATACAGACTTTAAAAAGAATGATAGCAGTGAAAATAAGACATAGATTAGTAGAGTGAACAGGTACTTTTGATTATTAAACATAAAGTGTGACGTCTTGCACGTAAGAATGAATGTGTGTTTTTGGGGGCAGGCTGACGGCTGACCTGCTTCTCTATCCTGTGTCTGTGTGCCGTCTCTGATTCTCCATCTTTCGCACAGACTGGAGGACGAACGGCTCGTCCTGCAGCTCCCAGTTAGCCCCGTTCCAGGACTTCCTCCTCCGAGCGAACAAGTACAGCTGCCTGAAGATGGTGGGGGACGGGGCGGCCGCAGACGGGAAGCTCATCCTGGTGGAGGTACGTACGGCGCTCCACCCTCACTGCGTGGCAACATTGTATCAATCTTTTATTTTATAAACTATTAACGCTGCAAATACAAAGTTAACCTTTTGGAAGTGAGTGCTGTCTCAGTCCACGAGATGGTGTTTCTGCTGCCGGCATGACGGACGAAACCGCTGTGATTAAAACAATGAATACAAAACGATTGAAGTGGATAAACCAAGTGGAACTCTCATGTTTGTATCACTGTTGCTGCTGTAATATTTAGGAGGCATGTAGAATGACGTAATGAATGGTTGGTTGATTCATAACTGCAGTAGATGCTCTGGTCTCTTCTTCACAGACTAATCCTCCTGTGTTTAACACCACTGAGGATACGTGGGGTACTGTTGAGAACAGGATTGTGTGATTGTCTGAAGCTGCCGTGTTTAGCTCTATAGTTCACACTTGGTCACCACATCTCCCTCCTCAGGATTTCCCAAACCAGTTCTACAGGCAGCCCGGCAGCCTGCACGACATCCTGAGGTGAGAGCACAGCTTTCACACAGCAGAGCAGGAGAGGTTCCTGTGACGGTACCACTACCGCTACTGGTTTCACTCTGCAGCTCCACAGTGTCTCTGCGTTATGTGTAAAAGAGAACGATAGGAGGCACTAAAGATTTGTTTTATTGAAGAAACAGATGATGCTTAATTTACAGTGCTACTGCAATATTTTAGATGTACTATAAAGTTATCCATTCATGCATGAACAAATAGATTTCGCTGAAAGGGGAAAAAAATGCACGTGTGTACAGATGCATGTAAATGTTCTTCAACATTCAAGTACAAATAGCCCCAATCGCCCAGGACGAGTATTGCCAAGGGACTGTACTATAAATGATGATACTATATCATATTCATATTTAATATTATTATAATAAATAGGCCTATTTATGTTACAATAATACTCACAAAGACCTCTTGCTGCGGTGCTAACGGGTCTTTATGCTGTGCAGAGAGACGAGCCTCCTTACTGCCGACCCGGCCTCCATGATCCTCCGCCGGGAAGGAGGCAGGAAACAGAAAACCTTATAAAGAAAGTACAGTCGGTCATTTGCAGGAGAATGTTACTTGACAAATTAGGGACGTGGTAGATTGGCTCGGGATTAAGATCGTAGACAACCTCTGCAATGATTACAGAGTACTGGAGGTGCCCAGGTAATACTAGTGCCGTGTGAAAGAGCTAATAACTATACATCATCTAAACAATAAGAACACCATCCACCAACCATCCCTCTGCTATGGTTCCGTTTCCTTTTCACTGATATACACACGTGTCCACATCTATACACCTCAATGAGCTTCATGTCATGATGGTGATTTTTATTTTATTTTCAATGCAGTGCTTGAAAGTAACAAAGTATTTCTTGTATTGTTTCACATTAACTGGGCTCATGTCCCCCAATTTAAATAGTATGTTTCAAAAATCAGTGTCCATGAATCTCACCTGTGTCTTGTGTCTTGTGTCCCGCCGCGTGTCTTCCAGGCGCTTTGTGAAGACCAGCCGATGTCCCCTGGTGTTCATCGTGTCGGACAGTCTAAGCGGAGACAGCAGCTCGCGCTTCCTGTTCCCCAGAGAGATCCAGGAGGAGCTGGACATCAGCAGCATCAGGTTGGCTTTGACGGGGGGGTGTTTGACCTTTACACAGAACCCACCGTAGACCCCCAGGGACCCCTGTTGGAATCAGTTTATTCCCGGCTGTGGACTTTAGAGGGATGGTTGCTCGTGTACATCCATGGATAGATTTACCGAGGAACCTTCTGTTTTGGTAAAAGTCGATATTTAATTCCTGTTTGTTTTAATCACCACGATCTCCCTGGTGCATCGGGTGAGTCCCGTCTGGCAGAGGATTCTATCGGGAACGCCATGAGGGAATCTCTTCAACATATTAGAAGCTTATTCCTCAACATGCTCCTCTGCTCTTTGTATGTGTGCATGTCCGCTGGTCTCTCTCGCTGTCTGTCTGGTTATATGTGACATATATGTGGAATTAGGACGAAGTAAAAACAATCACAGAGAGCATCGTGTGTTAGGTAAAAACCAGCCCGGAGATGAAACTCCAGAAGAACAGCGGGGAGATGGGAAGACAATCAAAATGTTTAGCAATCATGGAATGAATACTTAATCATTCATCATAATCAGATCATTTATATAATGTCTCCTTTGAAATCATCTATAATCAGTGATCTGTTTGTTCTCCAGCCCGATTCGCTCGTGGAATAAATAGACACGTCATTAGCTGCGTCGCTCTCAGAGCCAATCACAGAGCAGGCGAGCAAACGTTTCAGTTTACAATCTGCACTTCCTGCACAGACATTTCACATTAAAATCGTTCAGTGGCTCAGAGGATAAAAGCTCTCGCATGTCTAAAAAGGACTTTTAATGTGAAACATCTGCAGGAGTTTAATTAACAGGAGGAAGGAAACCCTGAACTCTCTGGATCCCACTGAACATGGTCTTGTGCTCTTCCAGCTTTAACCCCGTGGCTCCAACCACAATGATGAAGGTCCTCACTCGAATTTCAGCGGCGGAGGCAGGACAGGTGAAAGCAGTCCTTGCAGTTTATCACACATATTAGTACGATTCTTTATTTATTTTTGACGGGATTTCTACTGTCTATTTCCCCCATAATCGTAAGCAGAGCTGTGGGAGGATGTGCGTCACAGACCAGGCGGTGTTGGAGACGCTGTGTTCAGGAAGCTCGGGAGATATTCGCAGCGCCATCAACAGCCTCCAGTTCTCCTCGCTCCCAGGTCAGGCCACGCAGGGGCAGTCAAACACGTGAACCTGTTGATGTGAATGAGCATTAACTGCCATTGAGCAAATGTCGCCCCGTCTCATCAACTGACATCAAAGAACATCTGTCATCGTTATAACTTTGCAGACACGTCGTTGGAAAAGGGTCTGTGGAGGATGAAGAAGGACAGACGTGCGGCTTTGCCTAGCAAAGCCGCTTCCAGAACAACCCAGAGGAGGAAGAAGTCCAAGCTGACGAAGGAGCCGGAGGAGGAGCAGGCCATTGGAGGGAAGGATGCTTCCCTGTTTCTGTTCAGAGCTCTGGGGAAGATCCTGCACTGCAAACGTGAGTTGCATCTCCCGGTTTGCATAGAGTACCTACCAACAACTATAGTGTGCGCATCAGTGCCGGATAGACCTTCTTCCTGTGTGCCATCATGGAGTTCCATTGTTGTCCAAAAACTATGAAACGCACATCAGTGAGCCACACCTTCATCACATGACGACACACTTTAGGTAGTTTTCACTCAATCACACATCCACTGTCCTGCTGTAGTGCATCCAGAATCGGGCTTAATACAGCATGTACTTCCCCCGAGCTAAGCAACGCCGTGGTAACAACCTGACAATCACAAGGTAGCCCCGCCCTCTGTTTGACTCTAGATGGCCCATAACTTACTAAATGAACATCATGCTGTATTGAAGAAGACTTGAAACTAGAGATTGAGACCATAAACTCATGTTTACAATGTTTACTGAGGTAATAAATCAAGAGAGAAGTAGAGTCATTTTCTCATAGACTTCTATACAACCAGAGGAGTCGCCCCCTGGTGGTCACTAGAGAGAATGCAGGTTGAGCTGAGAGCTGCAGATGGGGTAGGGCAGTCAGAGTCTCAAGAAACACACTAAAACACTTTTAGTGGGATTTGTTGACAATAAGACATAAATAATATCATCGCGTTATTCTTTAAAGTCTTGATTCATCAGCGATAACCAACAAAATGAATCCGATGTAGAAATGTGTTTCCGTTGGAACATGTTGACTGTTTAACTTGGCAGGAGTGTCACCAGACCCCTCTACTTTTGCATCGTAAATTGTTTTAAGTGAATTCACATCCATGCAGAAAGTCACCGCTAAGACATTTGGATGACGAGGACCACGTGAAGCACAGTCTCCAGTGTGTGATAAAGCGCTGCGCTGTGTTTGTGCTCGATGACACACGACGGACTCTAGTGATTGAAAGTCACACGGAGGCAAATCATTTGTATCCCTGGTTGTTTTGTCATCAACAGGAGAGAAACCTGAAGATGGAGAAGCAGCTGCATGTGCCCCTGGACCTGGTCTACCATCTCACCTGTCCCATCATCACAGAGGAGCACTGCTTGTAGAACCTGAGGTTCGCCTGCTTTTTACCAAAGTATTATTAACGGGTAACATCAAGCATGTCCATATGTCCTTGTAGTCTTTGAGAACACTGAAGAACTCGGCTGTCCGTGTCTCTTTCTGTTCAGTTGGTTGTTGAGCGTTCGCACATGTCTGGAGAGTTCTTCAACCTGTACCTCCATCAGAACTACCTGGACTTCTTCTCCGAGGTGGAGGACGTGGACCGGGCCAGCGAGTATCTGTCTGACGCCGACCTCCTCACTTCTGATTGGACGGTCAGTCTTTCCCTTGGCACTAATATATGATATGAATGCTTTCATCTGTGGAAATTGAACCAAAGTGTTCCAGATGTCGGCATGCTATATTTAAGGAGTTGCTTCCGCATTAATATAGAAAAACCACCAGTTCCAAGCCCCTATCTGCGACGAGCTGACACATCTTTGGACGTCTGTTGTCTGTGTTTATGACGTCTGTTGTCTGGCAGATTTTTCATCAGTTAAAACAAGCTGTCGGATAAATCTGAACACCTTTTTTTGGAGAGTGCTTTCAAAAATCAGACTAAAACAGCAGCAATAATATAAAAAGCGGCACCTTTTCAATACCAGTATCTGTGAGAGACACCTCAGTCTGGAAACAACACATGAATCCTTCTGCAGTGCATTACAAGTGTGCTGTAATCTAGAAAAACAAGGTTTAAACACAGCAGCTCTAAAACGAGGCACGGAATGTCTTATGCTGCGTTCACACCAAACACGTCGCGAATTCATCGCGCCGCGTATTCGCGGCGGAGCCGGAGAGGGGGCGTGGCTTATCGCCCTGAAAGCCGTTCAACTGTCCGCCATTAACCATGGAAAAAATAACCTCTATTTCTGCTTAGTACATGTTGTGGAAGTCACAGATATCCCGGGAAACTAAACGCCGTCATGTCTGGTTCATAACATTGTCCAGAGGAGCTCCGTGGATTTTATCAAAGTGTGTTCACTGTGTCTATCAAGCCACAGGTCGCTGTTTACTACAGCTGTATGAACACTAAATAAACTGATTGCTGTGATTTAACGGCAATAAACCGACAAAAAGGGACTCCGAAATAACTACGTAATGATGCCGATTTGATCGTAGAGCTCTGGGTGAACACAGACGGCTACAGGATTTATTTCCTGATTCAACAACGGCAGGAAGTCAGTGATGACGGGGGTAGCAACTCAACGCTGATAGGCTATCGCGCCGGGGCGTAACGCGAATATTTCGCAGAAGTTGAAAAATTTCAACTCGCGCGTTTGGGGCGATTTGGCGTTTGACGCGGATTTGCGTCAATCGCGCCGCAAATTCGCGTCAATCGCGCCGCGCCATCGTAAATTCGCGCCGCGACAGTCTCATCGCGTCTGTGCATAGACTTTGTATGTAATCTACTCGCGCGAGTAATTCGCGACGCGTTTGGTGTGAACGCAGCATTAGGCATTTTACACTGCATGAGTTAAAGAGAGAGAAACCAATATGACAGCAGCACGCAGGAAAGACTCACATTGAGCTGAAATATAACTCCAGATTATATTCTCTCACTGCATCGATGGCTCTCGTATAAACAGTACGGTCCATGCTGGATGGTCTGCAGCAGCAGTCTGGTCCTCTGCATTAAGGGCTGCGCTGTGCTGTTTTCAGAGTCGCAGCACCATGGGGCAGTACGGGTCTTCAGTGGCCACCAGGGGGCTCCTTCACTCCAACTCCCAACACGTCTCTGTTGGCTTCAGACCACTTCACAAACCCAACTGGCTGCTGGTCAACAAGAAGGTACGACACATCATTAGTTTATCTGGTTTAAATGTGAGGACTGGTTTGAATGTGAGGACTGGTTTAAATGTGAGGACTGGTTTAAATGTGAGGACTGGTTTGAATGTGAGGACTGGTTTGAATGTGAGGAC
>NW_022280274.1:15414-15563 GCF_004355925.1 Anarrhichthys ocellatus
AATGTGAGGACTGGTTTGAATGTGAGGACTGGTTTGAATGTGAGGACTGGTTTGAATGTGAGGACTGGTTTGAATGTGAGGACTTGGTTTGAATGTGAGGACTGGTTTGAATGTGAGGACTGGTTTGAATGTGAGGACTGGTTTGAATG
>NW_022280274.1:15663-47316 GCF_004355925.1 Anarrhichthys ocellatus
TGGTTTGAATGTGAGGACTGGTTTGAATGTGAGGACTTGGTTTGAATGTGAGGACTGGTTTGAATGTGAGGACTTGGTTTGAATGTGAGGACTGGTTTAACAAGTCGTAGGTTTGTGAGCAAGATACACACAGTTGAAGAAACCAGTCAGGGCTTTCTGGTGGACAAACTATGTAACAAAAGACACCGTTTCTAAATATTCTCAAACAAACTTTATTATTGTCGTCATTATACAATGCAGGATTTCACCATAAAAATGCAGTTGAAGCCCCTCCACGCTGCACTCACAGAAAATGTATGAACAGATATTGAAATAAGACTAGAATATAAACAATAAAATAAAACGAGGTATATTACGGTTGTTTCTAATCGTTACCAGGGTAGAGACCATGCTAGGTTCTCTGTGATGTTGAATACCAGAAGCCCCCTCTTCAAACGCTCTGGGGGCGACACAAAGCTGGACCGATCAGTCTAAAGAAATAATAATAAATAAATTAAATAAAATACAATCGATACAAAAGTTACAATAAATAAATTAATTAGATAATGTTTCACCCGGTTGACCCGGCCTGACTGACCCTACTGTCCTGTTCTGGAGCTCCCTGACGGTGCCCTGGTCCTGGTCTGCTGCCAGTGGACAGGGCCATACTGCTCCTGTCTTTGGGTTTTATTTTGTAATTTATGTAATCTGCCCTTTCATTTTTGTACTTTCTTATGGTCTTTTCTTTCATTTCAAAAGGCTCAGGCACACACACTCACTCACTCACTCACTCACTCACTCACTCACTCAGTCTCTAGTTTCAAGTCTTCTTCAATACAGCATGATGTTCATTTAGTAAATTATGGTCCATTTAGAGTCAAACAGACCATAAAGCAGGGGATGCTTTAGGGCGGGGCTAGTGTGATTGACAGGTTGCTGCCGCTACCAGAGACGTATACGGCGTCTCTACGTCACTCCTCCACATTCCAAATATGGTAACTTCTGTTCATTGGTTGCAAAAAAAAACAACATGGCGACGGCCGTAATCCAAAATGGCGATGGCGAAATCGCCGAACCCGAGGCTTGAAAACATCAGTCCACAAACCAACGGGTGACGTCACGATGACTACGTCCACTTGTTACATACAGGCTATGGTGGTGTGTCTTTGACTGATTGGTTTTACCAACGTTGAGCAGTAGTTTGTTCACTCTGCACCATTGTTAATTATCTCCCGATGTGAAGTGGGATAGTAGTGTGATGATAGGTCATCTTCAAACTTCACTACAGAGTTCTCTTTATGTTCGGGGGGACAATCGCAGGTGTGCAGCGTGAACAGGAGGGGGCTAAGCACACGGCCCTGAGGGGCTCCGGTGTCCAACAGTTAGAGTGGAGAAGGCCTGTTCACAAATCCAAACTGAGGAAGTCCGATGTCCGTGACAGTAGATCAGACTGTGATGAGACTGATGTTGTCCCCTCAGCACCGGGAGAACTGCTTGGCGGCCCAGTCCCTGTTCAGGAGCTTCTGTCTGACACCAGTCAGCCTGCAGACGGAGCTGCTGCCATACCTGGCCAAACTCACCAACCCTATGAGGAACCAAGGTGTCTCTCTCTCACACACACACACACACGCACTCGGTGCCGTGGTTTCCTGGCTTTGTTCGTTCTAACAATATGGTTGATCACAGCTGTATTAAAGCAAAGCTATGTTAGGGCTAACTTTGAATGCTTCCAAATACAGTGATTGTTCTTTTTGAGGTTTTTATTGCTTCCTTCTTATTAGTTTTGTCACTTTGCTCTGTGGGTTAGGGTTAGTACTGTAAAACACTGTGATCAAAGGTAATGCATGAAGTTGATTAAATGAGTTTTTATTTATTTTTGCTGTGAGGATCTGGCTTCTCACCACTACCACCAGAGCTTTGTGCACTCATTTGAACAGTTTGTGTCCGTTGAAGACGTTTGAGGACTCGTTAACGTTAAGTGTCTTGTGCTCTGCCGTGTCTCCCAGCTCAGATGGCGTTCATCCAGGACGTGGGTCAGATGTCACTGAGGAGGTTCCCCGGCAGGTACAGCACGCGTTTTCCTCTTCTCGTGGCGCCGTTAGATTCAAGTGTGTCTGTGGGTTTTGACGGGAACGTAGAGTCTGCGATCCAGAAAGATCCAAGCAGCCTTCACAGCAGCAGTCTGTACTGGTGGAGAATATGAAGCGGGAGAAATGAGTAGGACCACGGCCGTGTTCAAACCAGGGACATCACCATTACACCGTGTTCACCTCCACCAGGATCATTTCAACGGCTTTAATAGCACTCCATGTTTACTTACGAGGCTCCAGCTGATGGTGACACTCAGAGCTGATTTGACTTTGCAGTGTCAGTAACTGAGAACACATTTTCACAAACAGGGCGCTAATAATTGTCAATATCCATGTACACTGCATGCTATAGAGTGCTGCAAACAGCTGTCTGCTCGTTACAACCCGTCCTGAGTGTGAAGGTTCATGTTTGTCAGACTGATCATGCTTACAAACAAAAAGAAGGCTGTAACATTTGGCATCACTCACCAACACTGCAGCTCCCTGTCGGTGTGTTCTACACCTTCACAGAGGGCTATCTCCTCTGAACATTAACGGTTTTACCTCCAAATAGATCTCTCAACAGAGTTACACCTATTATTCAATTTCAGACAGATATTGGTCCACCGATGGCGTAGAGTGTGCTAGACTTCTGTCTCTGTTTCCGTCTTTGGCAGATTCAACCTGGAGGCTCTCACGGACAAAGAGCCGGCCCAGCTGGACAAAGACAGTGAGGAGGAAGAGGACTGTCAGGGTGGGGTGGAGGAGGGTCTGCCAGCCAGTCAGCCCCAACCTACCACAACCCAGGTCCTTCTGGGGGAGGAGGACTTGGTCATAGAGGACTACAACAGTGACTAACACACTCAGCTCTGCCGTACTGTCACACAGTTACACTTTGTCATTGTCAACTTTTTCTTGTTGTTTGGATTTCTGGCTGTGTATGGAGGGTGATTTGTGCCACGAGCAGGAGAATTTTGACTTTTTTTTTTTTCACGATTGTAAGATTGCATTATTCAATTATTCTCCACGTAGTTGTAACTGTACTCCGTATTATGTCGCAGACTGTGATAATAGCTCTGGTGTTACCAGTGTTTATGCCTCATTGAGGCGCCATATGTACTAGAAATCTTTCAAACAAGCTTGTCTTGAAGAACCTGAATTAAATGTGATTCCCCAGCTGGAAACAGGCTCCTAATAATATGGAAGCACAGGGATTCAATTTAATAATCTCCCAAAAGTGTCCCTTACAGAAATACTTCAACCCAAAAATGAACATTTGTATATCGCTTCCTAACTACGTGTTGCCTTGAATTCTTGAAGGAAGCGTTGTTTTCCTCACATGCCTTCACGACGATCAAAGAATCAAAGCTGCTCACTGCTTCACAAACGTACGCACCTCCTCTGAAACCTACTGATGTAACGCTCGCGTCCGCACGAGTCCGGACCAATGCAGTCTGTAAACCGTTGATATGATTTTGCGTTGGTTAAATGCAGCGCCTCCAAACTTTACTCCGGGTTTATTTAATTGTCCTTTTACCGTTGAGGTATGGGACAGAAACGTTTTCTTCAAGAATTCAAGGTAACACTGGGTCAATGATGATATACAGGTTATCATTGTGGAGGTGAGTATTCCTTCAGCAGCTCAGTTGAATTATTGTCAGTATTTATTTGATCCAAGTGCATGTTCACCACTTGTTCTGTGTACCTCACAGATCTTAGTTTTTGCCTAGTGACTGTTGGATTTGTCCAGGAGGGAGCCCAGCCTTTTTATTTGTTTCTGTTTGTGTGGATGGATAGACAGAAACATACATATTACCAACATGTGCTTATTGAGAGATGTACGTTTTTTAAATCTGAATAAGCAAGTGAATAAAACAGTGTGAAAAGCGGATCATTGGGCTCCATACTGATTGTAACACTTTCACACACCCCTTCATCCAATATTTGCTCAACAGTCTCACATGAGGCTGCTTTAAATATCCCTCCGCTGATGGAGACTCGCTAAACTACTTTACACTTAACTTCGGAAATGATTCCACCTTCAATACTTATTTAAATTTGCTGTCTCATTGTTGTATCACTCATTTACTCTACTTTATTATTTAGCTGAGGTATTGTTTCGCGAGCGTCGTGCTTTGTACAATTAAACATATACGATGGATTTTATTTTTCACGGTGTTGACCGGAAGTAGTTCAGTGCTGCCGCTCGTAGCTTGACGGAGCTTCGCGGCAGGTGGATCAACGTTCACCTCGTAGTTTCTCTGACGCGCCGCTGTGTTAATGTCAACTCGCTCGAGCGCTCACTTCGTCGGTAAAACCGGGATACACGTTTTTTTCTTCCCGTCTGTGCGTCGCTGGAGGCTGTAAAGCACCGGAGGAACATAACGTTTAACGTTACTGCTTCACCGTCTCGGGTAAGAGGAAGTCACTCATAACTAACGTTAAGTTAACAAATATTGATCAGTTCCGGTTTTGTTTTCGTGTTTCATCTAGTTTTACACATGAGGGACTCGGACAGAGACTAAGTGGTGAGGATCCATTGTCATAGTTTAGTTTTATGATCATCATAAAACTAAAAGCAACTCATCAATTAGTCGGTTTAGTCAACAGATCTATAAAACTATTTTCTTCCACAAAGAATCACTTTAAATGTCTTGTTTTACAGATGGGTGCTCATAAGTGTCTTGGAAATAAGTCATTCAACAAAATAAAGCATAAAACGACTAATCTGTTAAAGAAATATGATTCGACTTCAAACCAAAACGGTCGATTAATCGACTACGAGGAGGCAGAAGTAGTCCCGCTGCTGGGTGGTGGGCTTCACTGACGTCGGTACCACTGTATGAATAACACATGTTTGTGTATGTTGAATTAAAGTATGTAGAAAACCTCACCCTATACTGTAGCAGTCATGCTAAGCTAGTGAGTCGGCCATACTGTAGCTTGTAACGGACTGTAGCAGACCTGCCACATATCTACGAAGAGGTTTAGCTCCAGCATGTCACGTGCACGGCTGTGAACGTGCGCTGCTCTCAAAGTCTCATACTGACGTCATCAAGTAGAGCAGTGTGGAGCTGCTCCATAGACGACCAATAGGAGGCACTTTCTGTTTGTTTTCTCTTTTACACACAAATGAGCTTCATTGTATTGTCCGATGTGAAACGGGAAGTGAACGCATAAATCCATGACATTCCCATCAGTGTCACAGTCTCAGTGCTGCAGGGTGACAAACCAGGAAGTACGGTCGCCCTGGTTCCTCCACAAAAGGCCAATGGGATTTTCTTTTCCATTGTATTTTGGATAATTGCAGCAGATGAGCTGTGTGAGCGGTGGTGCACTGGTTAGCACTATCGCCTCACAGCAAGAGATGCAGCGGGCCGGGCTGCCCAAAACCTTTTAAATAGGCCAGAATTACAGAAACGTTACCGTCTGTAACAAGCTGGCCAAACCATGGAGTTAGTTCTGTTATTTTTATAGATATGCTGTCATTTTGGGTTCCAGTTGATGGCCTAAACCAGTGCTCTCCAGCTTGTGTGTGTGTGTGTGTGAGAGATGAGGCAGTAATCTGGACCACATCAAGGAGTCCGTTCTTGTAGGTATTGAGTTATGACCTCATCCTACAATGTCCGGCACCATTGAGACACCGTTTATAGATTAAAGAACTAGACGGGAGTGTCTGCAAGTGCCAGTGAATTAAATACTCAAGGTATGTTTTGAGTGAACAATTTGAAGTTTGAGCAAATCGATGTGTTTTGTCAGGTGTAGTAGATCCACACTGTGCTGACTGAAAGGTCAGGGTTTGGCCCGGGACAGATGCAGGAGGCCGGTGAGGCCTGCAGCCTGGATGATGACATGGCGAACGGGGACCTGGGCGACGGGATGGGAGTCAGAGCGGCACCGAGCTCCACGAGGAACAAGAGACAGAGCTCGGACGGCCTCGCGGAGATGCCATTGTCCAGAACGGAGCCGCTCGGATGGGCGGGAGAGGTGGCCTGGATCCCCGGACTGAAGACCACGGGAACGCAGCAGAGAGCCCGCTGGAAGCCGCCCTGCTACAGTAAGAACACCTGAGGAATAGATCAACAGGATCCAAGTCCAATGAGGCGGTGTGGATTAAAAAAAGATGTTTCTTTGGTTTTATATAAACAACTACGACTTATATAAATATATTGATTGATATTAATCAACACATACAACATTACAAGCGCATTATGAAAATCTTTGGCACAAAAAATGTTCACTGCAATAGCTTGAATGGCTACATTACAAATACATTGCATACATTACGTGGTTTAACATTGAAACAAGGCGTCTTTACTCTGAATCTGTTAAAGCTACAACTCACACACACGTTCTGAGACTTGTAATACACGAGCGCACTCTGTGGATCAACAGGCTCACTGGTGGACCTGTCCAAAGACGAGCTGAGAGACAGACTCCAGGAAGCAACGGAGGTAGGAGGAGAGAAGAAGAAGGAAAGAAAAGGACAAACTGTAATTGTTGTAACTTTGTCCGCTTCAGCCGGGCAGAGTGTAAGTGATGGTTCTGCTGTGTTGACAGGTGATAGACGTATTGTGCTGCGAGTTGGAGGTGGCACATCGTTACGTCGAAGGCAAATATGAAGCTCTGAAGATCCTGCAGGGAAAGGTAGAGCAGCACACACACACCTCAGTCCCATGAACACACAGCAGCCAGGATCCATCCAGAACGCTGCTCAGCCGGCATCCGTGTGGTACAAAGACTCTCACTGGACACAAAGAGAACATTAACACCGCTAACATCTGTCCTTTGTCTTTAGTGGGACATTTTACAATCGGCATTCTTTCCCGGGACAAATGTCTCGGCAGTATTCACCAGTATTTATCGTCTCCAGCTCCAATCAGCGGGGACGGAAACACTCATTTTCACCCCTTTTCAGCCACATATTCTGCTCCTCTCCATCGTTTCAAATAAGTTGTCCCGGAGTTTAAAAGAGACAGAATAAGTAACCGATTTTAAAGAGATGTAATCGCTGTTACACTATCACAGGTCACTCACCCTGTTTCTCTGGCACGTTCGTGACGTCTAACGTGACGCACCAGAAAGAGAAAACGGTGCGGCACACTCGTCTACTGGCAGTGACAAAGAGGTCTACGGCTTGTTTTTAGTGGGTTTATTCCCGCCTCTAAAAACCTGCTGATATGCGCAATGTTTTGTGTAGAATTGGTACATGACGGTGGTTCTCGATGTTTTTCTCTTCAGACCCGTTAAAGCAGCATCCACTTGGGCCCTCTGTGTCGCTGTGTTCTGACCCTCTATGACTGCTGTTTGGTAACATGTCACCTCGCGGTTCCTGCTGTCAGTCGGCAAAAACAAACCCGAACACTGCCCAGTAGAATAATATGAAGCTTGTGAGAAAAAAGCTCCGATAGACATTATGGCCAAATGAACGTCGGGTCCATATTGAACAAGAAAGACCACAGGTTTGGTCTTCTTCTGGTCTCCCCAACTTTAAGGCTAAAGCTGGTGATATTTCATGTTTCTTTCTGCCAACAAATCCCACGAAAAGACGGATGACGTGTCAGTCCTTCGTACAGTACTGGTGTTTGTCCTCAGCCCACTGGTTCCTACTAAAGCTGCACATCTGTGAAAAAAGGCTGACAGACGTACCGTTTGAAAACTCTATTGTTTAAAAAGACTCATTTTCTAAAACAACTGGTCGCTGTTGTTTTTAACATACATTAATGGTGTTTAGGGTTGAGTTTAGATGAACTAGTGTGTGTGTGTGTGTGTGTGTGTGTGTGTGTGTGTGCGCGTGTGTGTGCGTGCGCGTGTGTGCGCGCAGTAATGAAGCATGTCAGCCAATGTAGAAGTACGGCTCATTGATGAGCAGATGGAGTTACACAGCTGTCATGGAAATGTAGACTTTCAAATCTATATCTTTTTTTCTGAGCACTAAAATGACTTCTTTTCCACGTTGACTCAAGAGTTAAAGATATGGTTATCATATCCAGATGTTTCCGATAATGTACATAGATATATCATATTTTACTGGGACTGATGGTGAAGACCAGTCCTTTACATTTAAACACCTTTGTCTCTGGAGTAGTTTCCGTCAGTCAGAGAGAAGGAAGTAATACATCGAGATAAAACCCACCAGGTCTGGACTCCGTTCAGCCGGTACATATGAACTGCTCTTCTTCACGCAGGCCATTCTTGACAAAGCCACGAGTCACACGAAAAGTCTGCTGCAGAAGAGCGAGGCGGAGGCCAAAGCTCTGGAAAAGGTAAGCAGAGGCTGCTCAAATAAGGGCTTGGTCTGTTTACTTTAACATTCAGCAGCAGTTTTCTACTGCACAGGAACAGTCAGTAACTAATGTATCACAGGCAAAGGGAACCAGTGTAATGGCACAAGACGGGCGCTATAAAGAGACAACTCACTGCTTACAGAGGTCCACTCCAGGCAGTGAAAGCCCACCAAGAGAAATGTGCCAAGTATCATGACTGAAGAACAATTTAGCAACATGTTTCACTTATAAACCATATTCCCATGGTTCCATGTCAGGGCACTGTGTTTTGTCCATGGCCCACTGAACTAGCTTGATTTGATTGTTGGTGATTTGAAAGGAGTCTTGACCTTTCTGTTCGTAACAAGTGGATTAGTTCTGTATCCGACACACGAATCATACACAATTCATTCGACTTTTTTGCAGAGGTGTGGACTCGAGTCACATGACTAGGAGTCCACACCTCAAATTTAAAGACTCATTAGTCTTGACGTGGGTCTTGACTCTGGACTCATTAGTCTTGACGTGGGTCTTGACTCAGGACTCATTAGTCTTGACGTGGGTCTTGACTCAGGACTCATTAGTCTTGACGTGGGTCTTGACTCTGGACTCATTAGTCTTGACGTGGGTCTTGACTCTGGACTCATTAGTCTTGACGTGGGTCTTGACTCGGGACTCAT
Organism: Anarrhichthys ocellatus; assembly: GCF_004355925.1. Classification (NCBI taxonomy): domain Eukaryota; kingdom Metazoa; phylum Chordata; class Actinopteri; order Perciformes; family Anarhichadidae; genus Anarrhichthys; species Anarrhichthys ocellatus. Next base: position 24,658 of record NW_022280274.1, read on the forward strand.
TAGTCTTGACGTGGGTCTTGAGGACAAAGACTTGAACCTCACTAAATTCCTGACCTCTGGTCCGTTATTCAAGATAAGAGAAACAAATCCTCTGTTTTTGTTCGTATAGACCAGGCATGTCCACAGTCCGGCCCGCGGGCCAATCACGGCCCGAGGTCAGATTTTATATGGCCCGCACCTTCTGTCTTAAAATGCATTATTTATGGCCCGCCAGCACAGTCAAAACGGAATGAATAAATCATACAAATTCAACATGCAATTCCTCTTCTTACCTCATGGTGGCAGCACCACTCTGTAACTGTCTGGCTGTTTGAAATGGGCTCTGACCCTTGACCTGTCATGTTACTGTAAGTAAAAAAAGGAAAGTCGATAATGAGGGCCGCCGCTTCCAGGAGAGGTGGAGATCGCAATATTTTTTTCACCGAAAACCGAAACAACTGTGTCTGCCTAATTAGTCATGAGACTGTTGCCTTGTTTAAGGAATATAATGTAAAGAGACACTACGAGACCAAACATGCTAATGCTACAACAAGCTATCAGAGCGACCGAGCTAGAAAAGTGAAGCAACTCCAAGATAACTTGGCCTCACAGCAGCGGTCCTTTTCACATGAACACATCATCACAGTAAGCTACCAAGTGGCCATGCTAACTGGACAAACCTTTTACGGAAGGTGAGTTTATCAAAGACTGTTATGAAAACAGCAGAAAACATAATTGCCCCGAGAAGAAGACAGTTTGCTAATGTTTGCCGGCTCGTAACACTGCAGAGCTATCATCAGATACTAAGAGACAACTTGATGTTTTTCGTTAGCCTGTTTCATGTGTGTTGAACTCACATGTGAGACAACTTTTCATTACCCTCACTAAGTCATATTTAAGATTGTCTTGAGGTGAGAACATTGATCGGTTTCTATGTACTTAGCTTTTAGATGGCTTGTTCTTTGTGTTATCTGACTTTCAAGATGTGAAAGAAACAGAATAGTTGTTGAGATGTGTTCACACATGAATGCTCACATTTGGTTACATTGCTATTTGCTGTCATTGAAAATAAAATGATTAAATAACAATGTATGTATAGGCTACTTGTATTGTTTAAAATAATGTCAGCAGGGACTGTTGGCACTTGGGCATTTTCACATTATCAAATCTGGCCCTCTTTGAAAAGAGTTTGGACACCCCTGGTATAAACCCAAGTTGGCTACATGGGAGTAAGAAGATGCCTTTAACTGGATAACACAGTGTTAGTCTAGATTAAGTAAGTCAAGCTTATAGAACAGGGGACAGGTTGTAAGATCATAGAATATATTGGCATAAAAATATTTTATCACTGTAAAGTCATGAAAAATGATATCGGGGCTTGTTTATAACTTTCTATATAAAATGGGATGCACGTGGTCTGATGTTGAACAATTGTAGTAAAGCTAATTAAACAATGATGATTTAACACGATTACATTTACGCCTACAGCTAACTTCTCTACACAAATCTTAATCTGGTCAATCAAGTTAGGACGAGCCCCCACATGTCACGACCCGGCTCAAAAGGCCGTAACATGAAGGGGAGTTAAAAGTAATAAATACACATTTGTGTAATGAACCAATAACTAAACAAACTAAACAAAGCAGCAGCCTTGTCAGCCAAACAAGAGTCCGAGAGGAGAGTGCCGCCTTTATAGCTGGGACCAAACCAGGCTCAGGTGTCGCCCATCAGTGGCTGATTAACATCCTGAAAGACAAACAGAGGAAACAGGACACAGATCCCTGGCACCTGGCATCATTACGTGTCTCCAGTGTCCACATCGAGATCCAATCGGTCTGTGCATCTGAAGCGACTGACAGTCACACCCTCCTCTCGATTGTGGTTGTGGACATTTCCACATTTTCTCAGCTGTTGCTTCATAAATGGCTCGGTTGCGTCGGACTTGAAAAGCATACTCCTCACGTCTTGACTCCATCCACGAGTGTCTCGAATATCCATTTTGAACAGCTTTCTAGCTACTAGCTTAGCTTGCTAACCGGCTAATGGCTGCGACCAAGCTGGTTTTAGAACAGCAGCACATTGTTAGGTCTTACTGCCAACAGAGCTTTTGTATCTGGACCTATATATAGATGTGTGTGTGCATATATGTATATGTATGTATGTATGTATGTATGTATGTATATGTATATTACAATGAGGTGACAATGCGTCCCTGACCTCCCCTGGAGTTGGTTTGGCTGATCGGGTCACAATCCGTCCTCAGTGCTGTTGAGGTTCTTGGCATGGTCGAGCACTATTTAATGGCGTGAACGGGGTCGATCTGGTGCTTCCATCTCTCGCAGGAGGTGAACAGATTGCAGTGGGAACTGAGCTTCAACCAGGTCCAGATGAAGAAGTCTCAGCAATCCTGGGAACAGAAACACAACAGGTTGGATTCACACCACATACAGTCATGTCTGTGGTATTCTCATCGGTTTATGACTTTATTGTTGTTGTCAGAGTTTTGAGTGAGAACAAGACCCTGACCGACAACCTGGAAGAAAGGCAGCGAGAGATCCTGCAGCTCCGGGCAGAAAACTCTGGTAAACGCAGAATAATGTATCATCATCTTCAGGTCACCAAAGCTCATGCAGCTCAACCCTCAGTGGGGGACTCCTACTCAGAATGAGCATCTAAATAACTGATTAAATGATCTTAACCCAATGTCCTCTTACAAGCTGTTTTAACACACTTAACGAACATTACGTGTGTTTGTGTTTGCAGCTCGTAGTCGGCAGTGCTTGGAGCTTCTCTCCATGCTGAGCGTGAAGGAGCAGCGAGCTTACGAAGGAACCAAGCCTCAATACAGCCCAGAGAGAGATTCAAGTGTTCTGGAGGTGAGTGTGTGTGTGTGTGTGTGTGTGTGTGTGTGTGTGTGTGTGTGTGTGAGTGTGAGAAGCTTTACATTAAGTTCAGTTACTGTGTTATGTCCAAACCACTTGGCACGTCTTCCTCTCAAAGTAACTAGCATGTTGAGCTGGATGACTTTACATGATGCACTCTCTGTGACATGATGTTCTTCAGTGTACTTGAGTGTAAAAGTGTTTGCAAACCTAGTTCTGTATTTTACGTGTGCGTTTTTTAAAATCCGATAAAAAACGTTAGGCACAGAAACCTTGCACACGTAAGGGGGGGGGGGGGGAGACTGCTGACCTGGACGGGGGACATCGTCGGGCAGTGGAAAGAGCACTTCAAGGAACTCCTAGACCCGACCAACATGTCCTCTGCAGAGGAGGCAGCACCTGAAGACTTGAGGGAATGAGCTGGAACATGTTGCGGGGGAGAGGGAGGTCTGGGTCAGCTTGCTGGGCCTGCTGCCACCGCGACCCGACCCCGGATAGGAGGAGGAGGAGGAGGAGGAGGAGGAGGAGGAGGAGGAGGAGGAGGAGGAGGGATGGATGTTTTATCAGCATCTCAAAGGTTTTTTATGTTAAAAGTAACTACAGCTGGTAGTGCAGTAAAAATAACAATATTTCAGAACTGTACTTAAAAACACAAGTTCCTCTCTTTGTCTGTTGTGTGTATTAGTTATTTTTTTGTATTTTCACCACAAACACATGCTAATGAGTACGCACCATGTAAGCACAATATAAACTAAATACTGAAACTGGATATGTAGTATTTAGCAATGAGATGGACATTTTCATCTGTTTTTAACCTGCTACCACTCCAGTAACATTTGCCTAAAAGGCCTATCCAAGGCATACCCAAAATTTCCAAATTTCACATGGTCACATACCTAGGCTGTGTAAAAATGTGTTCATAATTCAAACTAAAGATTATTTATGTTGATATACAGTTATCTATAAGTTATTTCACCATTATTCACTTCCCTAAAGTCTCCAAAACTCCCAAAACCACACTTTGCATTCTACGCACGGACGCGGCAGCAGACTCGCGGTGACGCAGTGACTTCCGTGTTGTGTCTGTAAATCTAACCCCTGAAGCTGTATATCGTCATTTTCGTAATGTCATTAGCTATACGAAGCGTCAGTCATCAGAACGATCGGTTGCAATTAGCTCGAGCTTTACACGAAAGAAGAGGGGCGGGCACTTTCCTTCAACGCGGCCTCTCTTTGGCTATTGTAGGCTGTGGACAGAACATGGAAGCTCCTATTGGGTCAAGTGAGGTCAATCGAAAGGTCAGAGTGCAGCCGCCATTTTGAGACACAGAGACCATCAATGTTTACATGCGAACTGGAGTTACGTTGGAAAATACATAAATAATTAGGCATATCTGCCGGCTAATTTGAAATGATGCAACAGCAGTCCGTGGGTATTTATGGATGTAATAATGTGTTTTGGACTAAATATTTGACTGGATTGGATCGTCTGGACATTTGTTAATGTAGCAAGAGCGTTTCTGTCTGAATATTATCGATGCTGGATTATTATGAGGCTTCATTGGTGAGGTGCCTCGATATTGTAAATGTTTGTTGGTTGGTGGTCTGACAGAGGCGTTGATTGTACCTGCTGTTGTGATGGTATCTTGAAGTGGTTTGCATAAATCGAATCACAAGAATCTTAGCTTTCCAAAGATATGTCGCATCAGTACCTACCTATACACAGCAGTTGTGTACATGACACAGGTGTACACTTAACATCCATACTGTTTGACTTTGACTTTTAGTATCATTTGGAAGTAACATGTACTTGTACTCAGCAGTTGAGTGAGCATTGTTCTTCATCTTCTTTGTGTTTTATAAAGCTGGCGGTGTTGGGGGCCTGCCGGTGTGATGGTGCTGCTGAAGCTTGTCTGTGCAGCCGGACCGCTGCCGCCGGCAGGAAGCAGCTCGTCCAGCTGCAACAGGAGGTGAACAACTCCATCTCACCGCTACACCTGTTACAAGCTCCCCCCTCTTCCTCTTCTTTCTCTAAACTAGTGTTAATAGTTACATTTTATTTTACCCTATTTACCTTGGGTAAGTGTGTGTGTGTGTCTGTGTGTGTGTGTGTTCCAGCTGGATGCTCAGCGTTCGAGGAGAGAGGAGGCGTCGATGGTCGCGGATGCTTTCCGCATCGCCTTCGAACAGCAGCTGAGGAAACGAAGTGATTACTTCCTGCTGCTGGCCGACGCCAACATCCTGAAATCCCACCGCTGCAAGGCCGAAGGCAAGTGTGCTCCCAACGCACAGAGCGCTGCATCAGACCAGCCTGAGTAGGGGGGGGGCCGGGGGTCCTGTGCACAGGCTGGGAACTTCTAACACTGATTCACGTACTTGTACGGTCCTGAGAGACGCGTGCGTGCGTGCGCGCGTGCGTGCGTGTGTGTGTGTGTGTGTGTGTGCGTGTGCGTGTGCGTGTGTGTGTGGTTTTTACACGCTGTAAATAGTGATCGACTTTTATTAATGAAGCGTCTTTCTGGACTTCCGGCCGCTTTCAGATCTTGACATTAAGGCGAGACACTACAGGCAGAGTCACTTTAGAGATTTTGGACTGTTTTGCTTCTTTCAGACTAGAGGAAGGAAAACTTTCAAAATACACATTTATGTGTTTATTTTACTACTTTGTCTGTTTGTTCTGTAGATTTCTCCTAAATTCACCAAAAGTTACCATTAGATAATGTCTCATTTGCATATTCAATTTACATTTTTAGGAAAATTGTAACACAATAAATCATGGTGTTAATGTGAGTGAAAATGATGCAAACTAGCCCATATTCAATAAGATGACGCCTCATTTAAATATTGAAACATGACATTTCAGAAAACTAGCAATACAAAAATATAATTGTCCTCATGTAAGTATCAACTGGGGAAGTTTCATGGCAATGCCTGTTAGTTAAACATTGTACCTTATTCACCTGTAGTGTAAATCACAGACGCAGTACAACACGACACACACTTGGAACTCAAGTCGATCGAATTTAATTGATTTATGATTTCAATGTTTGTGTACAGAAAAACCTCTTTCCTCTTAAATGTGGACAGATCACAGAAAGAAGGATTCTCCTCACGGTACGGAGTCCAGATATCGTTTGTTGAAGCCGAGGATTCACACTGTCCCTGGCTCATGAAGCTACGAGTGACCTGATCTTACTGCCTCATAGTTCTCAGTTACTGGAACCATCTTTTTCCTCCAGGTGCTACCAGGAGTCCTCTGATCAGTGTGAGCCAGAGGTTGAGAGGATTGCTGCCGTCCAAGATGCCCGATGATCTTATAGAGACTCTCTATAGACTGCTGGACTTGGTTAGTACCTCCTCTTAACATCTGTAGGCCGGTTATCTAGAGATCACTTGACATTAACAGTTCCTTGTTAATGTCGAGGCCTCGATCTGCTTTAAAACAAACTAGTTCACACCACGTGTTGTCCATCTGAAGTCAGAAGTGTTTCTAAGTGTTCTGAATGCAGAAAGGCCTGTCGTCATAGACGGGCGAGGGCCCAACGGGACATCTGAACCCATCTGTTTGCGATCTAAAACATCAATTCTCCCGTACCTTTAAGCATGAACTCTAAACCACCTTTCACACTGACAATTGCTGTTCTGTGTCCTCCTTGTGGTAAAGTTAGTTTTTTATTGAGCTAAAGTTTCATTCATGAAGTCGTTTTGATCATTAGTCATTGCCGCTGTGTTTCCTGCTGCAGCTGAACGACAAGGACGAGGCCCTGGCCCACCAGAGGAAGGTGAGCATCATGTTAGCCCACAGTGCAGAGGAGCTGCAGAGACGGTTGCATCTAGATTCACATCACGGGCCATCAGACCCATCAGAGAACCACAGCCGGTCTCGGCAAACGTCCGACGCACCGGAGTCTAAGATGCAACCACAAGTCCCACCGGAGTCCAACGTCCAAGCTCGGCTTCAGCTGCTTCAGCCAGGACAACCGCCGAGTCTGTCAGAGTCCAGGACTGAACCGCGGGAGCTGGCGGACCCGTCGCAGTCTGACATCCAGCCACCGTCTAACCACAAGAGCCACGAGTCTGAAATCCAACAAACAGATCAACAAGAGTCCTGATCCACCTACAGGATCTACCTGGACTCCATAGCTCGTGGCCAAAGACGCAGTTGTGCCGGTTTGCTTCCAGAAGAACTGGGGAAGAATTTTTGCAGGTGTTTTTTTTGTTGTTGAATTTCTTTTTTCATCTGTGGAACAAGTGAACGAAACCATGTTTGGGCTGATACAGGACTGGAACCTAAAGCACTCGAGGATATTTGTTCTTTGACTTGTACTTTTTAAAATCTATGTAGAAAGAGAGAACATGTTGTTGCTAAATGTACAGATGTTCTAAAAATGTTGGTGGTGTAAATTATTCCTCTTAGTTTAGTCAAAACATCTCTATCTACCTAATGGCATCTGTGAGTCATCTGTGGCCACATTTGAATGTACACAAAGTGTGACTGATATTACAGACACTAACAGGGGGCAGGGGCCACTAACGGGGCCCCCGTCATAATTGTAACATACTTAATACCTTTGTACTCTTAGTTGTCATTTGTTTTCTAAAACTTAAAAAGATTAACAGAAACTTAATTTATTTTGGATCACGATGAGCGTGTTCATCTCTTACATACGGTCTATGGCTGGCACCTCGGGTCACATGACACCTTCTAGTCGCCCTGCTCTGTTCTCAATTGAACCAAACTAACTGTCGTCATACTTTCTCAGCTTAGCGCCACTTGACTATGTGGACTGATTCAAGTATTTCTCCATGCTCGCCGGTTAGCTAGATGGCGAGTAAGCAAAGGAGTGTAGGAGTCCCTGGACCCTCCCTTGAGAATCGCTGCTTTACTTTTCACGTAGTGAGCTCAACCGTGAGGCGCTTTCCAAAAACCAAACTAAGTGTTTTTGTCGCCTGAACCTCAACAAGTGTTCCATTTGAATTCTTCACGTTAAACCTCGTGTTTGAAGCGACCGTGACGCTAAGCGGTCTATCAAGATCACAGTTTAATGGTCAGTGACACTGGAGCCCCACAGGGAACTGTTCTGTCTCCCTTCCTGCTCACCTTGTACACCTCTGACTTCCAGTACAACTCAGGGTCATGCCATTGTTGGGAACTTAAAGGAGCGTGTTTGGGTTATCAGCATCTAAGAAACTAAATTCTTGACATCAATAGAATTATTAATGTCTAACAATTATTAATTATTATTAATAATAACGGGGCACCACCCTGCGAACAGGGACCAATAACCAAACGATAAACTAAGTCTCATAATTAGTGTTCACTCACAATGTCAACAGTCTGAGTACTATTACACATTCAGAGTGAAAGTGAAGGTTTAAGTTCGAGCACAGACCACATATACAGCTATTATCACAATACATGCACAAAGTAATCACAGACAGCTGCTCTTTAAAATATAACAGTTTATTACGTTCTAATACTAATGATCTAGTCAACTCAGTGGTGGGCCATCAGGACCAGCAAGGCCTTCTCTGCTGGCCTAAACACAATCACAAAGCTATATCTATTTTATAATTTAATAATTTTTCTTAAATACACTACATGTATTATAATTTATAGAAATATTTTCCCCATTATCTTATGTTCTCATTGCACAGCTCCTGTCTTCCTCAGTTGTTCTGCTTCCAGTGCAGCTTGTTTTAAGTAGAGCTTTTATCCAATCAGAGTTCACCTGTGTCTCTAGGTAAGAACAGAGGCCCAGGCCTGCAAACGGAGGCCTGCATCCATGTGCAGTTTAAGTGAATGGGAATGATATTGTTGATTGTCATAGTGTTCAACCAATCAGATCTTTAGTTTGACATGTTGGGCGTATTCTTTGACGTATCAGAGCCTGCTCGCCGGCCTATAATGACGTCAGCATTAGTGCAGCTCAGTGTCTGCCGTGAGGTGCAGAGTGCACTGTGATTGGTCAGTGGGCGAGCACGTGACTATCGTGAAACGAATCTTAACAGCAGAGGCATATCGGGTAGTGAATCACATCACGTGATGCAGCTCAGCCAATCAAATATGGGCATTCTGACTGAGTGAGATGCACCGTGACACGGGACTGAGACGAGGAAAGACATTGCAGAGCAGTACGTACAATGCTCAAGTTGTGAAAGTAAAATCATAAGACGATCTCTTTGGGCCGCGACTTGTCATTAAGGAGTGATGGTGGGTCCCACAGCCAGACCAGCTGAGAACCACTGTCCTCCATGAGCGCAGAAAACATATTTTCCTGAATATAAGCTTCTGCATTTTCCAGATGCTCTAGTAATATTCAAACGCATTGCAAGTCTCGTACCGAACGTTACGTACATTTAATACGTACATAGTTACAGCCTTAGAATATGCAAAAGTAAAGAAAGTGTTGAATATGTGCTGATAGAAGGAGGAAGTTCAGTGTGGAGAGAGAGAGAGACTGAAGAACAGAGAGATAGATACAGGAAGAGAGTGGAGCATCAAAGGACTGTTAGAGACGGGACAAACAAGTTCAGTTAAAAGGGCTTTATCTACATTTATGAATGGAACAGGTTTCATATCCAGAATATAACTTCTCTATGAAGTTTATTTTAAATTAATAATAATAAAATGATTGTGTTAAATGACAAATGTCATAAAGTCATGTTGTTAAACACTCCCGTACAGTAGGTGGCAGCATGAACCTTAAATGTTGGTTTGTAGTCTATTTACTCGTTTTTCTCAAAACAGCTTATACAGCAGAAGATATTTATTTATTTATTCATCAAATATTTGATTTTGTCATTGAAGCCGTTTTGACAACGAGTAAATAGATTATATGAAGTCACCTCATCTTGTGAGGAAAGAGCCTGAAGACGTTCAAATCAGGGAGTACAAAGTATAAAATAAATACCCACAATTATACATCATATTTTTTGTTGTTTTCATGGTAACGTGATGTGTTGCAGCAAAGTGCTGTTCCATTCCTATTTCCACTATCTCAAGCCCTCACTGTCTCTCACACTCACCCACTCACCAGGTGACTTCAGTAAGTCCTTGAGGGTTCAGGGTTTGAGGGTTTAGGGGGGACATTGGGATTTGGCCTAAAGCTATCCAGAGTTGACTGGTCATGTGCGCGACAGTTGGTGACGTAGCTTGGAAGCCGTGAGGGAAAACCATTTCCCCCGAGTTGCTGGTGGAGAGCGGAGGAGGAGCAGGAAAGATCGAGAGACGGCAGCACTGAAAGCGTTTCATTTGACCTTTTGATTTGGCGGTTGGCATAAACTGGTTTGTGACTGGATTAGGGTGTCAAATCAGGAAATGGATGAGGATGATGATGTGGATTGTGAGGGCTGGAATCCAGTATCTGGTGGGAGAGGAGGACGAAAAAAGGGAGGGAACAGGAGGGGTGAGGGAAGTTTGAATGGGAGTCAAAATAATAAGAGAAGCTTGGAGGGAAACAGCTCTGATGAAGGAAACAGAGTTGTTCGAAGGAAGATTGTGAGGGAGGAATTTAAAATGATCCTTAACTTCAGAAAGATGAGCATGTTGGTCTGAGCCCCATAGCTCTGTCTAGAATTGAGAAAGAAGATCAGAGAAGTGGAAATGGCTAAAGTCTTGAGGGACGGAAGCTTATTGATAATTTGTAAAACGGAAGAACAAAAAAACAAAACTATGGATATAGAAAGTATCTGTAAGGAAATGATAAGTGAAAAAAGATCTGTGAGTGAGAATGGAGTGACACGAGGAGTGACAACAGGTATTCCTGTAGACGAGGACCTCGACAAACTCAAACAGAGTGTTTATGGGGGAGAAGTGAGCAGAATGAAGAGGTTGCTAAGAACAGTTAATGAAGAAAGGGTTGATAGCCTATCTGTTCTTATTGAGTTTCAGGATTCCGTACTTCCTGAAAGAGACGAAATCGGGTGTATGAGTTTCCCGGTGAGGCCCTATGTCCCTCCCCCGCTTCGCTGCTATGCCAGAGGTTTGGACATATAGCAGCAGTTTGCAAAGGGAAGCAGAGATGTCCCAAGTGTGGAGCGGGTCACAGAGTGGAGGAGTGTAAGGATAATGTACAGGATAGATGTTGTAATGGTGGTGGCCAGCACAGGGTAACATATGGTGGATGTGAAGTCAGGAAGAGGGCGGTGGAAATCCAACAGGTGAAAGCAGGAAACAACATCAGCTATGCAGAGGCTGTGAAGAGGCTACAAGGATAAAGAGTAATGAATGAAACACCTAAACAAGTTCTGAGAGTAGAGACAAGTCTGTCCGAGGAAACCAATACAGCACTGACAGTGTTGATCCTGTTTATTGCATATATGTATGTACTGACCAAGTCGAACAAAAAACAGAGAAACTCTAAGTAATAGTGAGGGGAGCTGAGAGATTTTTTGGGATAAAAGAAAGTTCTTGGGAGCATAAAGACTCTGAGAAGATGGGAAGCCAGGAGGCCCAGTGGATAGGACCGTATGATTGTACTACAATGGAACGCAAGAAGCTTATTAGCTAATGGACAAGAGTTTAAAGGACCAGAAATCATATGTGTTCAGGAAACCTGGCTTAAAGCAGCATTAGACTTAGTTATTAAAGGATATGATAGTATTCACAGAGATAGAAGGGGGGGGGGGGGGAATGGAGGAGGGTGTATAATATTTATAAAACAAGGAATACAGGTTAAAGTTTTGGAGAAAGGAACAGCTGGAATATGTGATGATTGAAATGTGGACAAGAGAAGGAACGATTAGATTGCAAACTATTACAACCCATGTAAGAAACTTGTCCGGGAGGTCTTTAACTCCCACCTCCGGAAGAACTTCTCACACATCCCGAGGGAGGTTGGGGACACGGAATCCGAATGGCCCATGTTCAAAGCCTCTATTGTGGATGCGGCCGCTAGGAGCTGTGGCCGGAAGGTCATCGGTGCCTGTCGTGGCGGCAACCTGAGAACTCAGTGGTGGACACCGGAGGTGAGGGAAGCCGTCAAGCTGAAGAAGGAGACCTTCAAGGCCTGGTTGGCCCAGGGGTCTCCTGAAGCAGCTGACAGGTACCGGCAGGCCAGAAGGGCTGCAGCTGCGGTGGTCGCGAATGCTAAAACTCGGGCATGGGAGGAGTTCGGGGAGGCCATGGAGAAGGACTTTCGGTTGGCCTCAAGGAGGTTCTGGCAAACCATCCAACAGCTCAGGAAGGGAAAGCAGGGCTTACCCCAGGCTGTTCTCAGCAGGGGGGGAACTGCTAACCCGGACGGGGGACATTGTCGGGCGGTGGAAAGAGCACTTTGAGGAACTCCTAAACCTGACCAACATGTCCTCTGCAGAGGAGACAGCGCCTGAGGACCTAGGGGGAGGCTCACCCATATCCCTGGCAGAGGTCGCTGAGGTAGTTAAAAAGCTCCTTGGTGGCAAGGTGCCGGGGGTGGATGAGATCCGCCCTGACATGCTGAAAGCGCTGGACATAGTTGGGCTGTCCTGGCTGACACGCCTCTTCAATGTCGCATGGGGGTCGGGATCAGTGCCCATGGAATGGCAGACCGGGGTGGTGGTTCCCATCTTCAAAACGGGGGACCGGAGAGTGTGCTCGAATTACCGGGGTATCACACTACTCAGCCTCCCGGGGAAGGCTTATGCCAGGGTGCTGGAAAGGAGGCTCCGAATGCTTGTCGAACCTCGGATTCAAGAGGAGCAGTGCGGATTCCGTCCCGGCCGTGGAACAGTGGACCAGCTCTTTACCCTCGCAAGACTACTGGAGGGGTTCTAGGAGTTTGCCCAACCAGTCTACATGTGATTTGTGGACTTGGAGAAGGCTTTCGACCGGGTCCCTTGGGGGTTCTTGTGGGGGGTGCTGCGGGAGTATGGGGTGCCGGACCCGTTACAACGGGCGATCCGGTCTCTGTACGACTGCAGTAGGAGCTGTGTCCGCATTCTCAGTAATAAGTCAGACACGTTCCCGGTGGGTGTTGGCCTCCGCCAGGGCTGCCCTTTGTCACCGGTCCTGTTCGTGACTTTCATGGACAGGATATGGCGGAGAACGTCAGGTTCGGGGGTCTCGGGATAGCCTCTCTGCTGTTTGCAGATGATGTGGTCCTGTTAGCCTCCTCGGATCATGACCTCCAGCATTCACTGGGGCGGTTTGCAGCCGAGTGTGAAGCGGCGGGGATGAGAGTTAGCACCTCCAAATCTGAGGCCATGGTTCTCTGCCAGAAACCGGTGGATTGCTCTCTCCAGGTGGGGACGGAGTGCCTACCTCAAGCGAAGGAGTTTAAGTATCTCGGGGTCTTGTTCACGAGTGAGGGTAAGATGGAGCGGGAGATCGACAGGCGGATCGGTGCGGCTGCAGCAATAAAGCAGGCGCTGCACCGGACCGTCTTGGTGAAGAGGGAGCTGAGCCGGAAGGCAAAGCTCTCAATTTACCACTCGGTCTACGTTCCTACCCTCACCTATGGTCACGAACTCTTGGTCGTGACCGAAAGGACAAGGTCGCGGCTACAAGCGGCCGAAATGAGTTTCCTCCGTAGGGTGGCCGGGCTCAGCCTTAGAGATTGGGTAAGGAGCTCGGTCATCAGGAGGGAGCTTGGAGTCGAGCCGCTACTCCTTCGCGTTGAAAGGAGTCAGCTGAGGTGGTTCGGGCATCTAATTAGGATGCCTCCTGGACGCCTCCCACTGGAGGTTTTCCAGGCACGTCCAACTGGGAAGAGACCCCGGGGAAGACCCAGAACGCGCTGGAGAGATTACATCTCCCAGCTGGCCTGGGAACGCCTCGGGATCCCCCAGAATGAGCTGGAACATGTTGCCGGTGAGAGGGAGGTCTGGGTCAGCCTGCTTGGCCTGTTTCCACCGCGACCCGACCCCGGATAAGCGGAGGAAAATGGATGGATGGATGGAGCTAGAAGGGATAGTGATATGTTGTGGAGATTTTAATGCTCATAGCACATTATGGGGTAATGGTAATGATAACAATGGAATGATAGAAGAATTAATGGAGATAAAAAACCTGGTGTGCTTAAATAATGGAACTGGGACAAGATGTAACATCAGAACAGGGACAGAGCCGGCAATAGACCTTACTTTAGTATCTGAGTTAGCTCCTGGGAGGTAATAAGAGGAACAACGGTAGGAAGTGACCATCATCCAATAATGAGACAGAAGGACTACAGAAATGGTCTATCAGCAGTGCTGACTGGGATGAATGTAGAAGGGTTAGTGATCAAGAGATGGAGAAAGTGTGTATTAGTGCAGATGTAGAAATGATTCTATTTGTGAAGCTATCAGAGGCTGTAGAGGAGTCCGTGCAGAAGAAGGGAGGTGAGCATGAGAAGAAGATGATTCCTTGGTGGACTAAGGAATGTGATGAAGCAATTAAATCTCGGAATAAAGCTTTCAAAGTATTAAAAAAGAATCATAGTTTTCAGAATCTTACTGATTATAAAAAGTTGCAAGCAAATGTAAGGAGGATCATAAAAATACAAAGAAGGAATGTTGGAGGACATTTTGTAACTCAATAGGAAGAGAGAGAACAATAGATACGGTGTGGAACATGATGAACAGAATGAACGGGATTAAAAGAGAGTGGTATCCAGTCCTCAATGATGGTGAAACAGCAGCAGTGAGAGATGCAGAGAAAGAAAAACCTTTGTTAAAATACATAGTTCAGATACTATTGGTGAAGAAGGTAAAAGGAAGGGAAGCTACAATAGTGGAGAATGAACATGTATTACAGCAAGAGGAAGATACTAATGATCTGCTAAACAAGCCTTTTACAAAAACAGAACTGAGCCGATGTCTCAAGAAAACCAAAACGTCGGGGCAAGGACCAGATTTATTATATCATGTTAAACAATCTTAGTGAATCTTCTGAGGATATATTACGCAAATTATATAATAAAGTTTGGGAGGGTGGCAAATTCCCTCAAAGCTGGAAGGAGGCAATTATAGTCCTGATACGCAAACCCGGTAAAGATTGTACGAACCCAGGAACTATAGATCAATAGCTTTAACATCCAATATCTGCAAAATAATGGAGAAAATGATAAATGACAGATGAATATATTATGTAGAAAGTAAAGGATATATATCCAAATACCAGAGTGGATTCAGGAAAGGGAGAAGTCCTTTAGATCCAGCTTTAAGTTTAGAACATGAAGTTATGAAAGCAGGTAAACAAGGGAAGTGTTGTGGCTGTCTTCTTTGACATAGAGAAAGCATATGATATGATGTGGAGAGAAGGGTTACTAATTAGACTCTGCAAGTTGGGTATTAAGGGGCGAATGTATAGATGGATAAAGGATTTTTTATTAAAAAGATGTTTAGAAGTCAGAGTAGGAAAGAGCTATTCTGGAAAGGTTGGTATTGAAAATGGAACGCCTCAAGGTAGTATAGTCAGTCCATTACTATTCTCCATAATGATAAATGATGTGTTCAGTGTAATAGATATTGAAAATGGGATTGTCACTATTTGCAGATGATGGGGCAATTTGGAAGAGGGGGAGAAATGTGGAATTCATAGTAAAGAAACTGCAGAGAGCCATTCTGAAGGTGGTCATATAAATGGGGTTTTAAATTCTGAGTAGATGAGACAAAGACGATGTTCTTTACAAGGAGACAAATTGGTAGTGAAGTAAAACTAGAACTATATAATCATGAATTGGAGAGAGTAAAACACTTTAAATATTTAGGTTTGTGGTTTGACGAAAGGATCACATGGGCTGTACATATTAATAAAGTAGAGAATAAATGTAAAAAAGTATTAAATATAATGAGGTGTTTGGTGGGAAGTGAATGGGGGGCAGATAGAACTGCTTTGAAAGCCATATACAGTGGATTAATTAGATCTATATTAGATTATGGGTGTGTGGTGTATGGATCAGCAGCAAGCACATCTCTTAAAAAACTGGATATTATTCAATATCGGGCATTAAGAATATGCACCGGTGCCTTTAAAACAACCCCAACGGCTGCATTACAGGTGGAAATGAGTGAAATGCCGCTAGAACTACGAAGAACACAGTTAGCATTGAGCTATTGGGCAAATCTACAGGGACACAGTGAAGAACATCCAACACAGGAAACATTAGAACCATGTTGGGAAAAGGAGAAGAGGAAGACAAGAAGCTTTGGTGGACAGTAGCACAGAAAGCAACAGAACTTAACATATAGCTAAATTAAACTTCAGTCCAACAGTCCCGTTACCAACAATAGCACCGTGGATACTTCCTGATGCCACAGTAGACTTTACGTTATTAAAAAAGAAGAACAAGGGTAGAGCGGATCATTTCAATTGGCATACAATACAGGCACATATCGACAGTTACCACAGTTATATCCAGGTTTTTACAGATGCATCAAAGAATTTAGGAAACAAGGTAGGAGTGGCATTTATTGTCCCAGAATTTAATATTAAAATAGGGAAAATGATCACTGAGGGACTATCAGTGTACACAGGGGAAATGCTGGCAATAATGTCAGCACTACAGTGAATAGAGGACACAAGACCATTGAGGGCAATCATTTGTTCAGACTCAAGCTCATCATTAGCCAGCTTACAGAACAGCCATTCAGACAGTAGACCAGACATCCTTATAGAAATACAACAAACATTATATAGAATTGAAATGATGGGTCTGACAGTCATATTCCTACTATGGGTACCAGCACATATTGGGGTCATAGGAAATGAGATGGCCGATAAAGCTGCAAAAGAGGCCACAAAAAATAGCTGCACTAATGTTAGTCAGCTTCAGTAAATCAGAAACAAAAAGTATCATTAAACAGAGGTTGAAGGGAAGGTAGCAGAAGCAATGGGAAGAAGACAGGAAAGGACGATGGTTTTACCGAGTTCAGAGGAAAGTGGGAGACATGAGATGTGCAGGAAGGAACAGGAGAGAGGAAACGGTGATATCAAGGCATAGATTTGGACATACAGGCCTAAACGGTATGCTTAAAAAAATAGGTAAACAGGAAAATGTGACTATTGTGAGCAAGAGGAAAGAATAGAGCATGTAATGGTACAATGTCAGAAATATGAGCAGGAAAGAGGGCAGCTGATTAGAGACCTCGGCAAGATGAAGGTACGGTTGGATATAGTGGATATTCTGCAAAAGAACTCAAAAAGTGAGTGTTATCAAGTATTAGTTCAATATCTTAGATTAATTAATATTATTACGAAAATATGAGCCCGTTGTTTTGTTTTGTTTCTTTTTTCTTTTCCTTTTGAATTTAATTTTGTATATAAGTATCCTATTAGACATCCTGATCCACACTCCACACCAGTTGGTGGCGGTAATGCACTAATTCATTGTTTGCCAACCGCCAATAAACCTCAAACAGGAAGAAGAAGAAGAAGAAGAAGCGATCCAGAGTTTTTTTCCTCCTTGTTGTAAACCGGTTTCCCTCGTGAGTTCTACTCTTTTAGTCTCACAGTTCTTCAGGTACAAACAAACAACCGGAGTGAACCACCAGAGCCCGCATGTGTCTGTTTAAGTGGACTTTGTACAAAGTTTTACCTCAGACTCATCTCTGTTAGCCACCAATGCTAAATGAAGCTAGCGTAGTGTGCTAGCAGGAAATAGACGGACCCACAGAGCGCTAGTCGGAGTCTCTGTTCGATAGAAACTAAACTGAGTTTTTCATCGACCCACAAAGTCCACATGAACCTGTCTGAGTGGACTCTGTGTTGTCTCGCTTCATTTAAAACGTCCAGATTGTCTCCTGGTGTCCTACGGAGCTAATGAGGTTAGCATGCTAGCAGGAAGTAGACGGACCCGAGCAACACAGCGCAGGTCAGAGTGAGAACATGTCTAAAGTCCAAATGCTGAGATGTTTAGTCAACCAGCGACTAACTGCGGCTGCTGAAGAGATATTTGGTGTGTTTGAAAGAACGATAGCAGAGTACGAGGAGGAACTCTCTCGTTCAAAAGAGGAGAACGAGCGACAACGGAGACTACTGGACGCTGTTTTCATCCCTCAGCTTCAGTTACACAGAGCAGGTTGGTTCATTCACGTCATGCACTCAAGTATTCACGTCATGCACTCAAGTATTCACGTCATGGACTGAGGTAAAGTTATAGGTACATAAGTATTTAAAAACTCTTTATAAAAGCTTTATACTTCCCCTCCACTACATCCCAGAGGTACATATTGTAGTTTTCAGATGACAGTTTTTCATCCTCTTCCTTTCAAATGTGGAGCTTTTTTCCGCGATATTTATTCCAGTAACTGGAGCGTCATTGACTGGTTCATCCTTTTCTGCAATCCCAGACTGTATTATATTACTTTCTTTTATAATATAAGGACAATTATATATATATATATATATATATATATATATATATATACTTCTCTTACTATCATAGCTACACATGCTTCTGTTGGTGTGCTAGAGTGGAACTAATTCACCGCTTTTTCAATGATAAACCTCTTGAATAATTAATCTTGAATGATTAATATGAGATTCTTAAGACGTATGAAGGTATTTTATTATTCTCCACAGATGTCCAGCAACTGTTGGTGGTTAAAGAAGAGCAGCAGGAGTGGAGCTCCAATCTGGACCAGCAGGACCCAGAGCCCCCACACATTAAAGAGGAACAGGAGGACCCAGAGACCCCACACATTAAAGAGGACCCAGAGCCCCCACACATTAAAGAGGACCCAGAGCCCCCACACATTAAAGAGGACCAGGAGGACCCAGAGCCCCCACACGTTAAAGACGACCAGGAGGACCCAGAGCCCCCACACGTTAAAGACGACCAGGAGGACCCAGAGCCCCCACACGTTAAAGACGACCAGGAGGAACTCTGGACCAGTCAGGAGGGAGAGCAGCTTCAAGGTCTGGAGGAGGCTGATATCAAGTTCTCATTCACTCCTGTGAAGAGTGAAGATGATGAAGAGGAAGCTCAGTCCTCACAACTTCATCAAAGACAAACTGAACAGATGGAAACAGAAGCTGATGGAGAGGACTGTGGAGGACCAGAACCAGACAGGAACTCAGATCCAGATACTGATAACGAGACTGAAGACTCTTCTGAACCAGAGACTGATGACAGCGATGACTGGAAACAGAACAGAGACCACCAATCAGGTTCAAACTCTCTGAAAAATGTGCTTGATGATGAAGAAGAGGAAGCTCAGTCCTCACAGCTTCATCAAATACAAACTCAGGAGAACAGAGAGGAAGAGCATTTGAAAACAGAAACTGATGGAGAGAGATCCAGATCAGATCCAGATAGTCCTTTACAACCAGCTGCTGATGAGACTTTACACTCCTCTGAATGTGAGACTGATGATGGTAGAGACTGGGAGGAGACTCAGGAACTTCAGTCAATTTTAAACCCTCTTCAAAACAATGAAGTACCTGTAAGTGATCTGCACTGTAATACTGGAAAAACATCAATCGGCTCCTCTGAATGTGCTGGAAGCTTTAACAAGGGATATCTGAACAAACACACTGAGTCTAAAACAGGAGTGAAACCATTTCAATGTTCAGTTTGTGGCAAAGGATTTGCACAAAAGGGAAACCTGACAAATCACATGATTGTCCACACAGGAGAGAAACCATTTAGTTGTTCAGTTTGTGGTAAAATGTTTGCACACAAGAGAAACCTGACACAACACATGACTTGCCACACAGGGGAGAAACCATTGAGTTGTTCAGTTTGTGGTAAAACATTTGCACATAAGGGAAACCTGAAGGGTCACATGATTGTCCACACAGGGGAGAAACTATTTAGTTGTTCAGTTTGTGGTAAAACATTTGCACAAAAGGGACACCTGAAAGGTCACATGATTGTCCACACAAGGGAGAAACTATTTAGTTGTTCAGTTTGTGGTAAAACATTTGCACAAAAGGGACACCTGAAAGGTCACATGATTGTCCACACAGGGGAGAAACTATTTAGTTGTTCAGTTTGTGGTAAAACGTTTGCGCGCAAGAGAAACCTGACACAACACGTGACTTTCCACACAGGGGAGAAACCATTTAGTTGTTCAGTTTGTGGTAAAACATTTGCACATAAGGGAAACCTGACACAACACATGACTGTCCACACGGGGGAAACTGTTTAGTTGATCAGTTTAAAATAAAAGATTCTCTTGTCTCTGTAATTTCATAAATCTTAATTATATTGGTGAGAGTGTCAGAAATACATGAGACATGTTTAAACACTTAAAAACTGTCAGACTCCAAAATCTGTTTATTCAGCTAAGATGAAGCTACACATCAATTTAAATCCTGTTGGTATTTGTCTCTATATGTTGTCAGGTATTTAATATTGTGTTAAATTGTGAAAGTATTTCTTGTCCCCTATACAGCACTATGGTTTGAGCTGAATTATCATTGGTGATGAAACTAAGACAAATATTTAACCTTCTTTCTCTTCAGCAACGTTTTCTCTCGTTTAAATTCATTACTTCCGTGATTTTGTTTCACTCTACAAACTGCAATTTTGTTCCATAACTGAAGAAAAAAATAATAGTGGTTAGTTGTCTACATCGGTTTTTATTCAACATCACCCTCTACTGACCTCATCTCTTTGGGATATAGTGATTCTGTCCGATGGAAGGAGAATCTTGAATATTCAGCAAAGATTTCAGTTCTAGTTCCTTGTGTTGATGAGCTGGAACTTCGTTTTATGACGGGAATATTTAATCTTTTGTTTACAGACTTTTCTCTCTTTGATTTAGTCGAAGAACTATTGTGACAAATGTTCAAGTAATCTGTTCTAATTGTTTTCATGATGGCTCACAAACAGTTGAAAAGTTCCGCCAATGTTTTCACCATCATAACTGCAGTTCAATTTGTTCTTTCGATTGCCTGTTTTTCCAGAAATAAATCATAAGAAACTGAAACTTTTCATGGACAATGGACTCTTTATCCTGCGTATACCACATATTCATGGCGCTTCAGTGGCCCTTTGATTCATGTTACAGACAAATGGCCACTAGTATGCTACTTAGAACACTTGTTTTCTATACAGATTTTTACTATTTACTTAAATAAAATGAAAATATATTTGGAACTCGGATCCAGATACACATTTAGAACCAAATACCACTCACAGCAGCAGAGGATCTGGATGAAGACAGAGCTGGTGTCGATGGGTCTCTCGCCAGGCTCCATTCCTATGCGCAACCCCATGAAGATGGTGTCATGGTGGCGTTTCCCTCCCCAGCGAGAATGAATTGACAGCATCATCTGACAGTACTAGCTGTTGTCATCCAGGCTGTGCTGTGAAGTGTGCAGGAAGAGGTGGTACGCTGATAACCCACTGTGGCTGGACAATCTCCCAAAGAGGTTCACAAACCTGTTGCCAGCAATAATTAGGGATGGGTATCGTCTGGGTTTTTTCCGATACCGGTGCTAAAACGATACTTTTAAAACGATACCGGTGCCAGAATCGATGCTTTTTTCTTCAAATTGAACAATATATTAACTGTTTGAAGTATACTATAAATATAAATAAATACAAAACACTTAGGTTCAAACTACAGCTTCAAACTTTTTAACTTCAAACTATGAAAAGTATATTAACTGTTAACAGTTTACAGTATACTTAAATAAATATAAATAAATACAAAACACACACACACTCTGTACACACACTACAGCTTCAAACTTCAGCAATTATTTTGCAGAAATACGAGCATATTTGCCTTCTCTGGCAAAATACGACTCCTCTCCTGACTTATTTTATTTTATTTTACCAGTTGGTGGCGGTAATGCGCCAATTTGTCGTTTGCCAACCACTACACCTCGAAGAAGAAGAAGAAGCTTTTGCGTGCCTGTGGATGTTGTGCTTATGAGCGCCAGCGCTAAGTACCCGGATGTCGATGGAGGACGTTTGAGCCATTTGACAGATCGGTGCCATATTGGCACCATGTTTCGGTACCCAACCCTAGTTCAGGACAGTATAGATTCAAATCCAGCCTTAATCTCAGTTCGTGCTTAGAACTCCCTTTTCCCATCCGCAGCAAATGCACCACTGGCAAAACATTCATACTCTTCTAATTGATCTACTTTATAATTAGTGGGAGGCTCATTCTGCGATGTGTAAATCGTAACTTCTGCGCAGTTGATATTCAGGATGCCGATCTAAGTCGTCGTGTTTCTTCTGAGATCCATACAAGAGTCTACATTGAACACCACAAAGAGGAAGTCTGAAGATTGGAGACAACTCGTCTCTGGGGACGAATCTTCCCTCTCTGCTCTCATGCTGTTGTGTCTTCGCACATTCTTTGAAAGTGTGCTTTTCTGGAACCAACATATGCAATGTTGTTGGGGCTTCTGAACACATTATGCATTCACTGGAGGACATCTCCTTCACTGAGTACCATGCCCACTTGTACCCCCCATTCTGATTAGCTTGCTCCCAGCTTTTATCTTCTATTATCCTAACACTCCTCTGCATTAGCCTGAATCTGCTCCACGAGTCTTCTACATCATCGTTTGGTCCTCTGGGTCATAATAGCTGTCATAATTATCATACTCATGATCGTTATCCTCACCTACTTCTGTAGCTCCTCCGTCCATCTTTAACGTTGGAACGATAGCTGAATTATTCATCACTACGTTAGGAATTGTTGTATGAGTCACCGTGCCTACTTGTGTTCCAGTTGTTGTTACTAACGGAGGGCTTGGTTTTGTACTAAACTCACTTGGCATCGTCACTTATATCACTGCTGGAGTAACTGTAACTTCACTCGGCCACGTTTTTGGAGGCAGAATGAAAGCAGTTGTACCGCTGCTCAAATTAGCTCTTACAGTTGTAGTACAGACAGTTGTTACATTGCTCAAATTAGCTCTTTAGGT
>NW_022280274.1:47326-112474 GCF_004355925.1 Anarrhichthys ocellatus
CTCTTTAGGTTGTACTGACAGTTGTTACATTGCTCAAATTAGCTCTTAAGGTTGTAGTACTGACAGTTGTTACATTGCTCAAATTACCTCTTTAGGTTGTAGTACAGACAGTTGTTACATTGCTCAAATTAGCTCTTTAGGTTGTAGTACAGACAGTTGTTGCATTTATCTTACGATCAGACCTTACTGTCTTGGGACTAACCGTTGTCAGTATGATTTATTGATGGCGTAACCCGTTGGAAGGATTTTGATTGTGTTAACAGACGCAGCCGTAATGTTTGTTTCCCCAGTGGTCAATTGGGCAGTTCCGTTCATTGTCGGAGTAACGGCTCCATTATTATTGTTATCTCTTACCGTTGTAACTGATGGGGCCACTGAGGTAAGTTGTATGGTAACCCTGCTGCTCAACTCTTGGTTTATTATCATCCCGAGACACTCGGGAACTGTCCTAGTCACACGTCCCCCTTTACTGTTTACGGCTATACATTTGAGTGCATATGTTCTGTTGGGTTGGATTATCTTGTCTTTCAGTTCCATCACCCATCCAGATGTCTTCGGTGCCACCCTCACCCCACACTCAACAGTTTTCCACGCTGACACACCGGTGACATTATTAATACTCCACCCACACAGCTCATTCTGCTTCTCTTCACCCTCTATCATCTCCAATACATGGATTTCTCTTTTCGCTAAGTTAACTGTCACCCCTTGATATGGGATGCGCAACTTTATGTTGTTGTTTACCAATCCATACGCTAGTATTATCATGGGTTTAGGATCACCATTATCCACTCGTACTAGTTCATAAGTCATTCAGACTCCTTGTGAAGTGTCAATGTTTTTTATTTCCACATGTACATATTCGACATGATTTGGGTTCCACAGTCGGCTCGTTCTGACCTCAACGTCAAGCTGATCTCCTGCCGTTATGGTAATTAAACACTGGTCCAATCCCCACTTTAGTGCTTGCTTACCTTTACTATGCCTGCACAGTTTTGACACTTCTACTTTATACTGTTTTTCTCCTTCGTCGTCTCTTTCTACGTGTATTAGCGTGCAACTGTCTGAACGCTGGATAGGCCGGTTTGACCTTAAATGGCAATGCTGGCATAGGTCCTGGGCTAGCATGGGTTGTAATATGTGTGGTTGCATCGTACTCATCTGAGTCATGGCTTCTGGATCTCCTCCAGGATGGCTGAGTCACCGTCTGGGAGCTGACCTGCATGCTCTGTGGTGTCACAGGTTTCAGCACCGTCAGTCTCTCCTGCCCCACGCTTCCTAACAGCATCCACATCAGAACGCCCATTAGTTTCAACACATGTTCCAGGCTTACCGTGTTTGTCATTTTTTTTCTCACTTCGCACTGCCCTTGGTTTTGTCCTGGACTTTCGTGCAATGACTCAAGTGATACCATGTTGTACTTCTTTCGACCTGGACCGCTGTTGGCATTGCTCGCACCACTCTATAGGGACCATCCCGCCTTGGCTCGTGCCACTTTCGTCAGAAGACTTTAACAGTTTCTCTGGCTTGTGGTCGGACCCTGGCTCTTTTCCCTTCTCCTGCAAGTAGGTGGATCTATGTATGGCAGTGAGTTGCTTCATATAGTCCTTTAACTTTATTTGCAGCTGCTGTACTGGGGGTTCCTTGTGGTGGCCTCTAAGTTGAGGTGTGGGCACAGGTCTACCTGTTAGCATTTCATGTGGTGTTAGGTGCATGCTCCTGTGAGTTTGCATGCAATAACTCATTAGCGCAAGTGGCAAAGCATCCACCCAGTTTAGCTTCGTGCTTGCACAGATCTAATTCAACTTCGCCTTTAACGTTGCGTTAATCTGTTCCACTGAACCTTGACTTTGTGGGTGGTACACAGCCCTCAACTGTTGTAAAATCCCCGTGGCTACTTTCTGCACAAATGCTGAACCATTATCTGAGCTTATTTCTGATCTTATGCCAAATCATGGGACGACTTCCTTTGTCTGAAACTTGACAACAGTTTCAGCTCCTAGGTTTTTTGATGGAGTTGCTTCCACCCAGGGACTGAATTGATCAATTACCACTAGCATGTAGCACTTTCCATATGCTGATTTTATCATGTCTACATAGTCTATGACTAAGTGTTTGAACGGCCCTTCTGGGACTGGGATATGTCCCATCTGTGTTTTTATGCTTTTCCACACATTGTTTTGAGCACAGATTTCACTTAACACCGACCACCATATCCAGTTAGACGCTATAGGGCAGCCTAGAGGGATTGCAGAGGAGTTCCAAGCGTGAAATGAGATTAAGGCTGGATTTGAATCTATACTGCCCTTAAGTACTATTAAGAAGAGAACTAAGGTATAAAAGTCAGGCGTAAAAACTCTGACATTTTGGATCTGTTGTGAACTTGTCATTGTGAGTGTTAGGGCCGCATCTTTTGAACACAGCGAGAAATCGCCCCCCTCCCTGCCTCCATGTGCTCTCAATCGCCTCCAAAACACAACAGCAGGTTTAAGTCAAAATCTTAATGGATTTATTATCCAAGAAACATGAAAACAGTTATAAACAGTTACAAACCAAATCACACTATTAATAACAAAATAAACATATATATATATATGTTGGGAATAACATAGCCTCAAAAAGGGGGCAGCATTATGTTGGGAATAACATAGCCTGACATGGGTTATCAGCAATATGTTGGGAACGTAAAGGAGCGTGTTTGGGTTATCAGCATCTAAGAAACTAAATTCTTGACATCAATAGAATTATTAATGTCAGTAACAATTATTAATAATTATTAATAATAACGGGGCACCACCCTGCGAACAGGGACCAATAACCAAACGATAAAACTAAGTCTCATAATTAGTGTTCACTCACAATGTCAACAGTCTGAGTACTATTACACATTCAGAGTGAAAGTGAAGGTTTAAGTTCGAGCACAGACCACATATACAGCTATCATCACAATACATGCACAAAGTAATCACAGACAGCTGCTCTTTAAAATATAAGTTTATTACGTTCTAATACTAATGATCTAGTCAACTAATATCTAACACTAACAACAACTATACAAGTATACAACTATACATTCATGAGCAGGGTGAGGAGGGAGGGAACAGCTCAGCGACGTATGACGTAGTTGGGACGTGGTGACGTCTCTCATGCGCGAGACTCAAAATGGCGGATAGCCAACAGGAGACCCGGCGTCTAGTGCCGGTAGCCGTTTAGCACGTAGCTACATTAGCTCAAAGCTATATGTGTGTGTGTGTGTGTGTGTTAGTAAGAGAGAAGGGAAAGGAACAAAACAAAATGAAATAAAACAAAAGATTAAGATCCTCTGCGCCGCGCGGGAGTACGGAAGATTGCTCTCTCAGCCAGGGGAGCAAGAACCGCGACTCTTTGTCTCAGCCGGCGGTTCTGACCTCCTGAACTGATGAGAAGCAACTTCGACCTCACTAGGCGGCTAGCTCAACACAGATCACGGTAGCATGAAATACACTAGCTTCTCCACAACCCCAACGATCTCAGCGACCGTTAGTGTCGGCGATTATTAAGCATACACCACGTTATAAAAATGAACAGTACTTTAAGCACACAAACAAGATAAAATAAACACAAATGAACCCTCTAACTCTGCCCAGAATCTATTTCGCCTTCCGGTACGATGCAATCGTGGTGATTGAGGGGGGTCCTTCTGAGGGGTTGTCCTGAGCTTTGGTGGGCTCAGGCAGCGTGGCTGCGGGCCGCGGGAGGTGTTCTCTCGGTGGGAGAGAATCGCTTCGTCTGGATAAGGGGCGTTCGCGTCCTTATGACCGGAGAAAACGAGGCGCTTGGTGGAGAGTGGAAGTTCTCTCTCTCTCTCTGAAGAAGTCTTGCTTCTTCACTTCTGCAGGAATAAAAGGGTTCGCTTCGTGGATACGAACAAAGATAAAATAGACAGTTTGGTGAATTCGGCCAGCGAATATAAACTGTTAGACCTAGGATTTGGTTAAAAGGGGGAAACAACGTTGGTGTGCTCCCTAGCTCGACGGAGGTCGAAGGGAAAAAGCATTGAGGTGGGGGTTGCAGGTAGTTTTGTAGAACGGTGGCTGAACCACAGGGGTCCTGGGGTGTCTTGGCTCTCGGCCAATTAGATTGCAGCGCTGCTTTCAGGTAACTTCAGGAACACAGTTTTTTTGGGGGGAGGAAACTCACACCCTAATGTGAATTTCTTCAGAGCTGGGGGTTTGGTGCTCAAACTACAATCAGGATGAAACCTTTGCTTGCAAAAGAGAAGGCCTGACTCTCTGTTCCACAGCACATGTCGAAGCCATATAGTCAGATCCCAACATATATAATGAAAGTGAGGCCCCGTCCGCATCACACGACAGACTGCTATGTCT
Organism: Anarrhichthys ocellatus; assembly: GCF_004355925.1. Taxonomy (NCBI): domain Eukaryota; kingdom Metazoa; phylum Chordata; class Actinopteri; order Perciformes; family Anarhichadidae; genus Anarrhichthys; species Anarrhichthys ocellatus. Next base: position 51,694 of record NW_022280274.1, read on the forward strand.
GCCCCATGGTACCGAGGAGGTCTGATGATCTCCGGGGATTCACAGTTCCTTTTCCCCCCCAAAGTCTCTGAAAAGTCTCACATTACATATCGATCAGCTCAATGATTGGCTGAAGTCCAATTAGCCCCTCCTTGGTTCTTGACCTATTGTTCCACTCTTAACACCTCACCCAGCCACTTTCCAACCCCCGCTCTAAGCACATTCCTTAACCTGATCACACAGACACTCAAACACACTCCTTGGTTTAAAACTTCCTAAGTAAATATACTGTATCACATAACATCCATAATTAGGAGTGCTTTAAAACTTAAATTCCTCACAATTCCCCCCTTACTCACTTTTCACAGTGAGTATATTAAACAGTTGTATCTATCAATACATCATCTACTCATAACTGGTTGCCCTGTATATTTGTTTCACTAATTGTCAATTAATCGCTTCAGGAATCCACTTGAACATCTGCATTAACAATTCATGAGGCTAATACATTTAAAAGCATTTTTAACAGTTCTCGTGAAGCATTACTAAATAAGTACAAGCTGTGGAGGGAAAAGGATCATTCTTTACACATAGGTGTCATCATGATGTATAAGAAGAATAGGTGTTACAATTTACATGCTAAAAAAACAGTAGACAACACATTGTGCCTCTAAGGCCACATAGTTCTGGGTGTTTCATCGTCGTCCAATGGTGGTGAATTTGCTTTTCACTCGTGTAGGTGTGTATCACTGTCAAAAAGTTCAGGTGAGTCTGTCAGTGCAGTGACTGTTCAGGTAGCTCGTTCTCGTGTGGGTGGTGAGGAGAACTGTCCATGCCACCGCTCAGCTTGCCAGCGCTTTGTACTTTCCAAGATGGATTTTCCGGTTGGAGGGTGTGGAGTGGTTTGGGGAAAGGGGGGTTAACACAGCCGCTGTCTCAGTGGGTGTAACTAGCTCTGCTGCCTGTACTGAGAGATGATACACTAAGATATTGATAACCTGATGAAGAAAGGGATTATAACCTGCATGGTACAGTTACCAAAGTAAAAGTATAAGATTTAATCTCCTTCCTATCCTATTTTCTATATTCCTAAGGTCCTATCACTGAGTTAGAAGACTTAGATTTTGCCGTATTTTAATTCAAAAGTTGTGGTTTATCATGACGTTACTAAATACCAATAAAAAATGTGAATAGCACATATACTAAAAACTGTTCTAAATGTGGATCTATCTCTACAACAAAATTACACATTACATATCCCCCCTTTGCCACGCTATCTCTGCTGTAAACTACTGTAGCGTAACTATGGAAGCGATCATGTGGCAATTGTCTAGGGTTATTCATTCATAACTTTATAAGAATTGAATATCACAAATAAGGTATATTTCTGCAGGCACACTTAACCTAACAAAAAATTGCCTGCATAGTCACAGCATCAAATGCAGCATTCCCCTTGTTACTGTCCAGATTACTCAAACACACAAGTTTTAAACCACACTTGGTTTAAAACTTCCGAAGTAAATATACTGTATCACATAACATCCATAATTAGGAACGCTTTAAAACATAAATTCCTCACATGAGCACAAGAATAAACGGTCCCCGCTGGTTGCAACAACAATTGCGTCTCTCCTCTTCATTCTGCCACAACACCTCCACCAGGGTTGTCCCTTGTCACCAATCCTTTGTGATTTTCACGGACAGGATTTAAAGGCACAACCGGGAGAAAAGAGTGTTTGGTTTGGGGACCTCAGAATTGTGTCTAAGCTCTTTGCAGATGATATGGTTCTATTGGCTCCTTCAGATCGTGATCTTCAGCATGCACTAGGCAGAGCACCTCAAAGGGCAGGAGGAGGCAGATGTCACCAGGTTCCTATTCAATACTGTGCTTTTGAAGATTGAAGATGACGATGAGATACCTCAGTCTTCACAGCTTCATCATAGTCAAAAGGAGGATAACAGAGAGGCAGAGCCTCCAGCCAACAGCTCAGCTACTGATGGAGAGGACTGTGGAGGATTAGGACCAGCTGGGAACCTAGATCCAGATTGTCTTGCACAACCGAATGCTAACAAATTGTTGGAATGCTTAACAGCATTCCAACAATTTGTTCTTCGAATCTTTATTGTTGGAATGCTGTTGTTATCCTGTTTCTCTTTATTAAACTTCTTATATTTCTTCCGCCCGTATTTTGCTACTTAACTCCTTCCACATTTTTTAAGCTACTATTAAGGACACGTGTGCTATGACTTTTCATATTTCTAACCTTTAGACTTTTTGAATTATTAAGCTTTTTGCACAACCATTTGGTTGTGATGTTTGTAGGAAAAAATTTACAAAGCAGGGACATCTGAAGACACACGAGAGTTCACACAGGAGAGAAACCATTTGGATGTGATGTTTGTGGGAAAAGATTTACGGACTGTCACAGCTCTGTCACTTCTATCCACCTTTCACTCACCTAATTAGTTCATTCAGTGCACCTGCCAGTCACACTCACCTCATCAGCTCATCACTCTCACCTGCTCACTCTGCCTCTTCACTATTTAAACCCCTGCCTCAGACACACTCACTGCCAGATCGTTCTCTGCATTCATGCTCAACTTTCCCGCACTCACCCTGTTGCCGACCCTGCCTGTCTCGGACTACCTCGCCTTGCCTCTGCCCTGGTAACTTACTCAGCCCTTCTGTCCTTGACCCCGAGAAACCTGTCGTTGATTCTTCCAGAGAATATTCTGCCTGTCGTGCGTTGCAAATAAAGAACTCAAATCATACCAGTCCTGGTCTTGTCGTACTGCTCCTGGGTCCTAACTACACCCGTAACAGTACGATCTGGCCTCAACATGGATCCAGCAGACGACGCCATGGCATGGGCCCGGCTCGAGGCGATGCGACGAACCCAGACCATGGTGGCCACCAACACCACCGAGGTTCGCCAAGACCTGGCGAATCAGAACCAGGTTCTCATTACGTTGATATACCAGGTACGACAACTCACGGCAGCCACAGCTCTGGCCAACGTGGCTGCTTCGCCGCAACTCGCTCCGGTTCAGCCGGGAATGGATCCAACAGCATCTACGGCGGTCTCGGAGCCCCGGGCGGGGGAGCCCGAACGTTACGCCGGGGACCCTGAGGGTTGCAACGCATTCCTGCTATGCAAGGTTTTCGGGGCAGTTTCCGGAGGACCGGACGTCACCGGAGGGCTTATGAGGCTCCAGCAGGGCCACCGATCTGTCACGGACTACGCCATTGAATTCCGGACCCAGGCTCGATTAAGCTCATGGGGGATGGACGCCCAGTGTGACATATCTGCTCGGGTTAGCGGATTACATCAAAGATGAACTCATCTCGATCGAGCTACCCATGTCCCTGGATGGACTTATCGAGACTAGCTCCAGAGTGGATCGCCGCATCCAGGTCAGATGGCTGGCAAGGCGCCAGGGACAGCCAAGTCAGGGGCAACCGTCTTGCTTTCCTCGTGCTACGGCTCTGGATTACACGCCGACGCAGCCGCTTCCTCAGGCGAGCGAACCCATGCAAGTGGGACGTACTGGGCTATCCACGGAGGAACGGGAGCGACACAGACGGGGAAACCTCTGCATGTACTGTGGTCAGGTGGGTCATTATGCTTACAATTGCCCGTTAAAAGACCGGGCTCACCAGTAAGGAGGGAGGTACGGGTGAGCCGAGCAGATTCCCGATCCTCCGCCTGTCAACGACCACTTTTCCACGCCCAACTACTATTAACCGGGGGCTGCCATACTATTTCCACCTTCCTGGATTCTGGAGCAGACACGCCCATTATGGACGAGGACCTTGTTACCCAGTTGGGAATCGACCGGAGACCTCTTCCACAGGCTGTTCCGGCCAGCGCCCTGGACGGTCATCTTCTGGGAATGGTGACTCACCAAACCATCCCGGTACACATGCTGTTATCCGGCAACCACCACAAGACCATCAGCTTCCACATCCTGCAAACCCCTCGCATCCCCCTCATTCTGGGATACCCCTGGCTGCGTCGACATAATCCGCACGTCGACTGGACTACGGGAGCTTTTCGGGGTTGGAGCCAGGCCTGTCACCTAGTCTGCCTGAAGCAAGCCGCCGTTCCACAAAGTGCCGCGCTCTCCAGGTTCACGCCTGAACTTACGGGGGTTCCTGCGGAATACTTGGACTTTAGGGAAGTATTCAACAAGTCCAAGGCCCTGTCTCTGCCTCCTCACCGTCCGTATGATTGTGCCATCGACCTCCATCCTGGTACATTTCCACCTAAGGTGTGCCTGTATTCCCTGTCAGCTCCTGAAAGGGAAGCAATGGACAAGTATATTAACGACTCCCTGGCTTCCGGTATCATACGCCCCTCGTCCTCTCCCGCAGGGGCTGGATTTTTCTTTGTGGAGAAGGACAAGACTCTCAGACCCTACATCGACTACCGGGGCTTAAATGAAATCACGGTTAAGAACCGCTACCCCTTGCCTCTCATCGCAACGGCCTTCGAGCTACTTCAAGGGGCCACCATCTTCTCCAAGCTTGACCTCCGCAATGCCTATCATCTGGTCTGGATCAGAGAAGGGGATGAGTGGAAAACAGCATTCAATACACCTAAAGGACATTACGAGTACCTTGTGATGCCCTTCGGCTTAACCAACGCCCCCGCCATCTTCCAGGCCCTGGTTAACGACGTGCTCCGAGACATGTTGGACCGGCACGTATTCGTCTACCTCGACGACATCCTGATCTTCTCCAAGAACCAAGAGGAACATGTGCACCACATCCAGTCCGTGCTTCAACGCCTACTGGAAAACTCCCTGTTTGTGAAGGCGGAGAAGTGCGAGTTTCATGTTCCCACGGTTTCATTCCTGGGATATATTGTCTCCCAGGGCAGCATCCAGATGGACCCTGCTAAGGTTGCCGCGGTCACTACCTGGCCTGTCCCAAGCTCCCGCAAGCAACTTCAAAGTTTCCTGGGTTTCGCCAACTTCTATCGGAGGTTCATCAGGAATTACAGCGCGGTCGCTTCCCCACTCACCGCCTTCACCTCCTCCAAGACCCCTTTCCGTTGGACTTCTGCCGCTGAAGAGACCTTCCAGAACCTGAAGTCCAGGTTCACTTCTGCACCCATCCTCTGAGTCCCGGATCCTGACAGACAATTTGTGGTGGAGGTGGATGCCTCCGACATAGGAGTTGGGGGTGTCCTGTCCCAGCGCTTGGCCACTGATCAAAAGCTCCATCCCTGTGCCTTTTTCTCGCGACGGCTTTCCCCCGCCGAGAGAAACTATGACATTGGTAACCGAGAACTACTAGCAGTGAAGCTGGCCCTGGAGGAGTGGCGGCATTGGTTGGAGGGGACCAAGCTCCCATTCCTTGTTTGGACCGACCATAAGAACCTGGAGTACATCCGCACAGCCAAGAGACTCAATTCCCGACAAGCCAGGTGGTCGTTATTCTTCACCCGGTTCCACTTCACGCTCTCCTATTGCCCCGGTTCCCGCAATGTCAAGCCTGATGCCCTTTCCCGTCAGTTCCAGGGGGAGGAGGAATCCACCTCTGGCTCCTCATCCATCCTCCCTGCCTCATGTCATTGACTTCCTCTCCCCAAACTCCCATCTGCTAAGGAGACGGCTGAACTCATCTGTCTGCATATCTTCCTGCTGCATGGAATTCCAGTCGACATTGTCTCCGACCGAGGTCCTCAGTTCATCTCCATCTTTTGGAGGGAATTCTGCACTCTGCTGGGGGCCACTGTCAGTCTGTCTTCGGGGTTTCACCCTCAGTCCAACGGTCAGACGGGGAGGAAGAATCAGGAGATGGAAACAGCCCTTCGCTGCATGGTCTCCCGGAATCCTGCCTCCTGGTCCCGCCAGTTGATGTGGGTAGAGTACGCCCATAACACTCTGACCAGCTCCGCCACAGGCTTGTCACCCTTTCAGTGTGCTTATGGGTTCCAGCCACCCCTGTTCCCGGCATTGGAAAGGGAAGTTTCTTGCCCATCTGTCCAGACATTCATCCGCCGCTGCCACCAGACCTGGGCTAGGGCCTGAGCAACCCTGCTCCAGTCGGCGGACCGCGCTGCTACAGTGGTGAATCGACACCGCACTCCAGCCCCCAGCTACCAGGTGGGTCAGAGGGTGTGGTTGTCAACCAGGGACCTACCTTTGCGGGTGGAGTCTAAGAAGCTGGGCCCACGGTTCATCGGGCCGTTCGAGATTGTGAGGATCATCAACCCGGTGGCAGTAAGGCTCAAGCTCCCCAGATCCATGCGCATTCACCCCACGTTCCATGTATCCAAGTTCAAACCGGTCTGGGAGAGCCCTTTGGTGCTGGCTCCTCCGCCTCCTCGCCTCATTGGAGGAGGTCCAGTTTACTCTGTTCATCGCCTGCTGCGCTCCCGCCGCTGGGGGCGAGGGCTTCAATACCTGGTCGACTGGGAGGGCCACGGTCCGGAGGAGAGGCAATGGGTTCCGGCTCGGAACATCTGCGACCCTCGACTCATCGCCAGATTTCATCGGCAGCACCCAGAACAACCGTCTAGGACCTGGACGACTGCCAGGAACCCCCAGCAGGTCCCCGGTGCGGATGAGGGACCTTCCTCCGTGCCCAAGAAACCCTACCACCTGAACCCCTCCACCCACCCGGATGGGGATTCTGACTCTGCGGCCTCGCCTTGCCTCTGCCCTGGTAACTTACTCAGCCCTTCTGTCCTTGACCCCGAGAAACCTGTCGTTGATTCTTCCAGAGAATATTCTGCCTGTCGTGCGTTGCAAATAAAGAACTCGAATCATACCAGTCCTGGTCTTGTCGTACTGCTCCTGGGTCCTAACTACACCCGTAACACAGACCAGGGAAATCTGAAGACACACATGAGAGTTCACACAGGAGAGAAACCATTTGGATGTGATGTTTGTGGGAAAAGATTTACACAGCAGGGATATCTGAAGTCACACATGAGAGTTCACACAGGAGAGAAACCATTTGGATGTGATGTTTGTGGGAAAAGATTTACAGTGCAGGGATATCTGAAGAGTCACATGAGAGTTCACATGGGATAAAAATGCGTCTTTTAACTTTTTTGTGAAAGATGAATTACCTAAATTTGTTGGTAGGAACCACTGTAGTTTACAGTGTCTTATATTTTCATCTTTGTTTGTAAATGAGAAGAAAGGGGAAGGTTTTTCCAAACATATATCTTAATTACATTCCAAGCAATGACAACACACAGTAGGTCTGTGATGGTGGAAATTAAAAAAAGGAACCAAAGACTTTATTCATCAGGGGAAATATGTCTATTTAAAATTGAGTTTAATGTCTAATCAATACATATTCAAACTGATTGTATCTTAAAAGTGTAATAGGGGGAATAGGAGACCTTCTGTTTGCTTTTTCTTTGTGTTACTGAAACTTCTGTAACATTTTGACAGACTCATAACTTTTTGTATTTCCTAGAAATCTGATGAAATATAATTCCTGTGATTCTTTAAACCAGTTTGTGTGTCTTTGTGCAGAGCTTGTTACATTGTTTGGCTTTGGTTTTTGACTCTTTACTCAACGTGTGTATTACGCTGGATGCCTGTTTTGCCTTGTTTGAGACCAAGCCTCAGTAAAACTTCGATTTTGTCTCCACCCATTCTCTACTGCTTATTCTTTAGCAATATCATACAACTGAAGTTATAACTTTATTATTTAGTAAACTGCTAAAATATGTATTTGTGTGACATTAAAGTTACTTTTTGAAGTCCCCTTCCGTCATACTCATTTTGCTTCCTAGCAGCTTTTGTTTCACAGGGACAGTTATAAGTGTAACGGTGACTGTGAGAGGGAAGGTGGGTGTTTATTATCTCACCTACTTGCTTTGTTCACTGGAAGACAAACTGCAGCCGTGACCACGATGCTCACAGCCAAACAGCGCCTGAAACTGTTCAGGAACTTTATATAACTTCTCACCTCAATAGACTCAACCAGTTGTCTGCTTTTGGGTGGAGACAGTATGTAAACTTTGCGCAGTTTGCAAACTTCAATGTATCCCAGAAGATGTTTGTGTAATCACATGAATTCATCTTTCATTATTGTCTTTCTGAAGTGTCTCCTGGCTGTCCACATTTAAAGCTGTCATCGGGTACACGGTGAAATCCCTTAAACACCACTAGAGTTATTGTTCTGGTTTATAAGTGAGCAGGAGAAGCAAAGCAAATTGTATTTGTATATTTAAACACAAGAGACAATTTCAAAATGTTTTATATGAGGCAAAAATGCACCAGAACAACATTAAAACAGAAGGATGAGGAAATTAAAATACGATAAATAACTTCAATAAAATAAACCTCGGTCTTCACAAAATGTTTAGGCAACACAACCATTTAGTGAGTTTTAGGTAAAGAGTGTGGCTGACGTTAACGTGTGTTGGTTTCAGTTGCCGAGTAGCATTGACCGAGCTGCTTTTATTTATTATTTATAGATTTAGTTCGGTAGATAGAAAATAGTTCTGACATAAAACTGCTCACAACAATGTCTGTGGATCATCTTCAGTAACTGGTTCATGACTTCTAGAGAGAGGCGACTGTGGCCAAGTGGAGAGCAGGGCCGTCCTTCAATCAGAGGATCGGCGGTTCGATCTCCTGCTATGCTAGTCGCATGTCGATGTGTCCTTGAGCAAGACGCTTAACCCCAAAATTCCTCCTACGGTGTACGAAATGTGCTAGAATCTGAATTGTAAGTCGCTTTGGATAAAAATGACTAACGTGAGATGTTATATATTAGAGAGACGACAGACATCTCTACGGATGATAATCTCCAATACCAAAGGTTTACTTTAACAACAGGAGCAACAATCTAGACAATAAATATGAGAACAATCACATGAACAGGAGCGCCACGCGGGATATCATCTGAAATGATAAAACACAAAACAGCATTGTATTTATGTTGACGTGAAATAAACAAAAGCTGCTTCAATACATGTTTAGGTGTGCAGTGTTTTCTACTTACAAACAGAAGTACTGGTGAACCGCTCGGAATACAGCGCCTGTATGCGCCATCATCGTCAAGTTTCAGTGAAATGTTTCTCGGGTCAGGTCTCGACAGCTCCAGGGACACGAAGACAGCATCCTCGGAAGGTTCCGGGAGGCATGGCAACATGATGTCATTGCCCAGCGTCACCTGAGATGGACCGATGAGCTGGGACTGACCTAAAGGAGAAACAGGATTCCTCAGTGTGAAAAGTCTTTTCACTGGCGGCTCAGAGAGATTAACGCAATTTAACCCTTCACCACAGATATGCTATACCTAAGAAAAATAATGCGCTGTAGGAGCGTGGAAAGAAACAAGGAGGCGAGTATTCCCTTTGGCTGCACCTTGTGGCCGTTTATTTCCATCCATACAAACATGTCTTCACATTCACTTCCTGCCACCCTTTAACCCCCCGTCACCAGGGTTATGCGCCTTTCCTTAAAGGGGCCCCGTGAATTCGGTCGTCCCCTACATGCCTCCCCCCAGAATTCACCAACTCCTGAGATTAGTCCCAGGTTCCGCCAACCGTACCGGTTGGTCCAGGTCTAGATGTGCTGGTTTAAGGCAGTCAACCGCTACGTACTCCAGCTTGCCACCCATGTCGACCTTGCAGGTTTTGTCTCTGGTCTCCAGCACCCGAAATGGCCCAACGTAGGGGGGTTGAAAGAGTCCACGGTGGCCGTCCTGGTGAATGAACACATACTCCGCTGACCTGAGGCTGGACGGGACGTATGACTGCGGAAGGCCGTGCTGCGACGTGGGCACTGGTTTGAACAGCCTGGCTTTTTCCAGGAGCGTTTCCCGCTGCTGGGTTGCAGACCAGGGGTCTGTGACTTTGGGGATAAACTCCCCCGGGACCCGCAGTAGCTGTCCATAAACCAGCTCAGCCGATGAAGCCTGCACATCGTCTTTGGGGGCTGTCCTAAGCCCCAACATGACCCACGGAAGCCTGTCCACCCAACTGTTGTCTTTGAGGCTGGCCCGGAGAGCAGCTTTCATCGACCGGTGGAACCGCTCGCATAACCCATTAGCCTGCGGGTGGTAGGCGGTAGTGCGGTGGAGCTTCACCCCTAGGCTTTCTGCAACTGCATTCCAAAGCTCTGATGTAAACTGTGGGCCTCGGTCTGAGGAAACGTCAGCTGGGGCTCCGAACCTGGCGACCCAAGCCTGAATAAATGCCCGTGCCACCTCATCCGCCGTTGTTGATGACAACGGGACAGCTTCTGGCCAACGAGTGGTTCGGTCTACCATCGTGAGGTGGTGTGTGAAACCACGGGATGGGGGAAAAGGTCCTACTAAGTCCACATTCACATGATCGAACCTCCTTTCTGGAACCGAGAACTGTGCTAAAGGGGTCTTTATGTGACGGTGCACCTTGGAGCGCTGGCACACCACACAAGTCCCGGCCCACTTCCGTATATCCTTTTTCAGCCCGTGCCAGACGAACTTTGCTGAGACCAACTTCTGAGACGCCCTCTTGCCAGGGTGCGACAGTCCATGAATAGCATTGAAAACCTGTTGTCTCCATTCGTCGGGAACAACCGGCCGTGGCTGGCCTGTGGAGATGTCACACAGGAGCGTAACGCCAGTTTCGCCAAATGGGACCTCCTCCAACTGCAGTCCCGTAACTGCCGTCCTCAACTCCTGGACGCCAGGGTCTGTAACGAGATCCTCTGCCATCTTGTTATAGTCCAATCCTAACTGGACAGCCCCGGTGACTGCCCTGGAGAGACAGTCTGTGACCAGGTTTTCCTTGCCCGCTACATACTGTAGATCCGTGGTAAACTCTGATATGAAGGAGAGCTGGCACTGCTGGCGTGCAGACCATGGTTCGGTGTTCTTACTCATGGCAAACGTCAGTGGTTTGTGATCCACAAACGCAGTGAACGGCCGAGCCTCCAACAGGAACCGGAAATGCCGAATGGCCAGAAAGAGGCCGAGGAGCTCCCGATCGAAAGTGCTGTATTTCCGCTCATTCGGCCACAACTGTCGACTGAAGAAATCAAGCGGTTGCCACGCCCCTTTCACCCACTGCTTGTGCACCGCGCCCACCGCGTAGTCCGAAGCGTCCGTGGTGATGGCAATCGGAGCCTTAGGCGACGGGTGTGCCAGCATTATTGCGTTTGCCAGAGCCGTTTTCGCATCAACAAACGCAAGTTCCCTCTCTTCAGTCCAGTCCACAGCCTGCTTGATGGCCTTGCCTTTCAGGGCTTCGTACAGGGGCTGCATCACTTGCGCTGCTCGGGGAATAAAGCGATGGTAAAAGTTCACCATGCCTAAAAACTGCCTCCACCTTTGCCGGAAGGGGAACCGCCCCGTCCTTTGTGATGCGGTGACCCAGAAAGTCAATGGTGGTCAACCCAAACTGGCACTTAGCCGGGTTGATGATCAACCCTAGCTGGCTGAGTCGCTCAAATAGAGTCTGGAGGTGAGACCTATGCTCCGCTCTTGACGAACTGGCCACCAGGATGTCATCCAGGTAGACGAACAGGAAAGGCAGGTCCCTCAGCACCGTGTCCATTAGACGCTGGAACGTCTGCGCTGCATTTTTTAGGCCAAACGGCATCCTCAAGAACTCAAACAGGCCGAACGGAGTGATCAGCGCAGTCTTGGGAATGTCCAGCGGGTGAACGGGCACTTGATGGTAACCTCGTACCAGGTCCACTTTCGAAAACACCACGCTATCCGACAAGTGGGTAGAAAAGTCTTGAATATGTGGAACCGGATAGCGGTCCGGGACTGTTGCCTCGTTGAGCCGGTGATAATCTCCACACGGGCGCCACCCGCCCCCAGGCTTCGGGGCCATGTGCAGGGGTGAAGCCCACGGACTGTCGGAGCGGCGAATGATGCCCAGGCGCTCCATGTTTTCAAACTCTGTCTTGGCGATGGTGAGCTTTGCCAGATCTAGGCGCCGGGCCCGGGCATGTACCGGTGGGCCGGTGGTAGAGATGTGATGCTCCACCCCATGCTTGACCGTGGAGGAGAATGTGGGCTGCGAGAGGTCTGGGAACTCTGCCAGCAGATGCAGAAACTCATCCGCCGCTGCAAGCATGCTAGTCAACCTGGGCGAGCCCGCTCCACTTAATGTACATGGGTAACAACAAAAAGTCACAGCATTTATCAGGCGGCGGACCTTGACATCCACCAATAGTCCATAAGCTCATAGGAAATCCGCGCCAAGCAGGGGAATGGCAATTTTGGCAGGAACAAAGTCCCAGCTGAAACGCTGCCCCATAAAACACAGCTCCAGGCACCGTGTCCCAAAAGTGCGTATGGGGGTACCATTCGCGGCTTCCAGAGGGGGGCCCTGCCCGTTTGTCAGCATGTCCACCCGCGATGCAGGCACAACGCTCCTCTGCGCCCCCGTGTCGCAGAGAAAGCGCCGCCCGGAAACGTCGTCCCGGATGAACAGCAGCCTGCCTTCCCACCCGACGCTCACGGCAGTCACTGAGCGCCGGCCCTGGCATTTCCCGTCCTGCCGAAACTGCATGGTGGACGGCACCTTGTAGCCCGCGGCCCAAACCTTGCGTGGTAATAGCACAGACCGGTAGATCCCTGCCGTTGACTCGCTGCTGCTGCTGCTGCTGCGGCGATGATCGTTGTCTCCCCCGGCCACGCCGTGGCTTGGGCCGGCCTCAATGCGGCCGTGTAGCTTTGTTGGCCAGCCAGAAAGAACTTATCGGCCTCCTCGGCCAACTCCCGACAATCGGTAATCCTGGTGTTGGCCAAAGCGGCCCGCACCTGCAGCGGGAGCTGCTGCAGAAAAAGTTCAGTAAACAGAAACTCCGGCTCGTGTTTACCTAGCAGAGCTAACATTTTGTCCTTTAGCTCCGACGGCTTGCTGTTGCCGAGGCCATTCAGAGCAAGCAACCGGCGAGCCCGCTCAGAGTCCGAAAGCCCGAAAATGTTCAACAGCCGGTCTTTCAAGGTATCGTACTTGTCCCTCTCTGGAGGATTTTCAAGAATGCTCACCACTCTGCCTGCTGTCGAACTGCCGAGAGCCGCCGCGACATAATAATATCTTGTCGCGTCCGCTGTAATGTCTCTGAGGGCGAACTGCGCCTCAGTTTGAGCGAACCACACTGCCGCTTGCGTCTCCCAAAACTCCGGCAGTTTCAGCGAAACTGCGTGCGTCGACATCCTTTCTTCTGGAAACGTCCAGGAGTGTCAGGGTCACCAATGTAGGAGTGTGGAAAGAAACAAGGAGGCGAGTATTCCCTTTGGCTGCACCTTGTGGCCGTTTATTTCCATCCATACAAACATGTCTTCACATTCACTTCCTGCCACCCTTTAACCCCCCCTGTCACCAGGGTTACGCCCCTTTCCTTAAAGGGCCCCCGTGAATTTGGTCGTCCCCTACAGCGCCCTAATTTGTAGATATCCCACACAATCAATTTGTATGTAATATATGTGTAGTGTTCTCGTTCAGTGTGTCGAAACTCTGATTTATTAAACACCGAGCTAAACCATAGTTAATGAAGACAGAGTCGTAGTAATTTTCACTCTTTTTGTCACTTTGTTTCTTTAACATGTGTTGTGAAAACTGAAAATACAAACAATACAAAATATTCAGTCTGATTGTAAATACAAACATACATAGATCATTTGTACATCATCAAACATTCATGGCTTTGTTCCAAATTTACATATAATACAAACCTATTTAAGTGACCCATCCAACCCATTAGTCAAGAAACGCTTTTAAAGGCAACACAATATGTAATCATCAGCCAGGAAGTTTAAAGAATACAAAAACCCATATCGGATGGGTGGGGGGTTAGGTGCATGGGTCTAACACAAAAAAGCTTTTTCACCCAAGAGACCATAACACAATGCAGTTATTGCTTGTAGCAGATTCAATAAATTATAATATCAAAATATGTACTGATTACTAAAAAATTCAATTATGAGTCATAAACGCCTAAATTTAGAATAGAAAGATTAGGTGCACTATACACATGTAAGAGTATTGATAATTAATGAATGAATAGCTGGATAAATATTGTGTGTGAGAACATCTTACCTGCAGAAGAAAGTACGAGAAGAAAGAAAATCACAGTGTGACAAAAAAGCAAATCTCTGAGGTCTGAAGTCAGGACTTGAACCATCCTGGAGATCTGAAGATGAAAACAAGATCACAGAAAATCTAAACTCAAATGAAGTAACTACAGTGAACAGCTAGAAGAATCTTTAGCCTATATACAGTGTGTACTGACACTATGAGCTTCACACTGTCTCTCTCTCTCTCTCTCTGTGTGACGTCTCTCACTCTTTGACCTTCCTGTTTACCAACTGCACGGAAAGACAAACTAAAGCAGAGACCACGAGAGTGTTCCAGTTACAGCTTCTTGTACTTTCCCCACAGTGCTACAGTTTATTGGGGGGCTTTTGACTTAATAAGCATTACATTGCATTTAAAAGAAGATGGACACGACTCATTAGACTTCTTAAAACACACTTTTACAGACTGACTTTTATGTCATGTCGTCACTTTTCTGTTTTATTTGTATTTGTTGATTTAAATTATTTTACAAATTTAATTTGATTTAATTATAATTTATAATCTTTTTTAAATTTGATTTATTTATGTATTTCTTACTGTCTCACTGAGCTTTCTGTTATTAGTATTATTGCTGCTTTGTCTGTCAGAGCACTTTGTAAACTCTGTTTTTAAAGGTGCTATATAAATAAAGTTCTTATTATTATTGCTATTATTATCATCATCTTCATCGACCATACAATGTACAATTATGACAATGGTTTCGTACACTAAAATAAAGGAGTTAATCATCTACAGATGAACACATTATAGTTGAATCCCTTCATTGTTATAATCAGTCGTTACTGTGCAGCTTTACTGGAACACACACTCTGCAGAGCTCAGCATCCTCCTCACAAGTCAGTCACTTGAACTTCATAAAAGGATCCGTAAGTTTCACTTTAGTTTTTTTTGCAAACATTATGCGAGCGAGAGGAAACAGCGCTCATTGGGGACCATTACTCTAGTGAGCATCTGTGGCAACATCTCAAAAACAAACAAGCATTTAAAGGGTTAACATTTTGACTTGTGATCAGGCCTGATGATGGTTAAAACATTGAACTTGATAAAATTGGAAAATCTGATGCTGCAATAAAAACATAATCATTGACACAACCCAGACTGATAGTCCAGCACCAGCTCTACTTCACTAAACAAGGAGGCGCTGGAGCATGAACGCTGAGGCGTTTATTGCAGGAAATGAAGAAGCTTGTGTTTGCAGGTTATCATGAAACCAACTGATCCACCTGCAGCACAGCTGCTCAGCTGTCGACGCTGATGGGAAATGTGAAAGCAAACATCAGCTGGTGACGATCACATCTTGTTGGCGCGCACACGTAGCTCTTCCATTCTAAGCAGCTAGAAACAGAAAACACCCCATTCAGTGGCATCAGGAGTGCAGAGTAAAACATCCTTTTAGTGGTTTAATAAACACACTGTCAGCATTTTTAACAGACGTTTCCTGCTTTGAACAGACAGAAAATGGACCTCATGCAGGAACATTTCAGTCTTAAAGTGATTGTTTCAACTTGATTACGGTCACCTTTTCAGCAGTAGATGCCTGTTCATGTTAAGTGATGAACTGTACAACTTTCAGGTTGTCCTCAAGGATTAAACTGAACTCATAATGCTCTCGTATGTTGCTGGACAACCGTCTCAGCATCTCACCTCATCTTTCCCGGGTTCACCCTGTCCTTGTTTGCACTCTAACCGTCTCCCCTTTGTGCTTCCCTCAGTGTTGTGTGTGTCAGAGCTGAGCGTCCCTGTGGACGTGCCAGCACTGCTGTCACAAATGTTTGAATCACAGCGAACAGAATTCAGCGGGGAAAATATTAAGCTGTGACTTTTTGGCGCTCAGTCACAGTGGAATTAAAGAGGTTTCAATGATGTCTTTACCAATCATTTGGTACACGTTCATAAGTACTTAATATAGTATATACAATGTTATGTAGTGAATAAATTATAGCATAACTAATAAATAGCAAACGTTATGAATGATCATTTCATTGTTTGTTAATAGTGAAATAGCTTTTAACTGAAGTTTAATTAACTGTTACCATTTATTAATGATTGTTTTTATAGAGTAAAACAGAAATATGTATCAGAACCCAATAATCATCTCCGGACCCCTCAGATTTATCTGGTGACCCTCCGGAGGGGCCCGACCCCTAGGTTGAGAACCACCATCTGACTGTATATGAAGTAACTAAAGTAGCTGCACCCGGAACAGTGACGCTTCAATATTAACTATCTATTAATGTCACATATAATCAGATATCTGTCATAAGGGGAAAACACACATTATGACTATACTTCTGTACCTTTACTTCTGAATGCAATACTTTACTTGTATTTACAGTATTGAAATAGTACTTCTACTGAGTGTGTAAGAAGAATATGAGCAACAGCAAACCTGAGGCAAAACATGATTGACAGTGTGTGTGTGTGTGTGTTGGGGGTTTATCGGGGGTTGGGTGTTCATAAACATCACAAACATGATTTAATCCCACCGGTCTGTAGAGTCTGAAGATCCTCCACCCGTCTCCTGTTTAACTTTAAATGATTAATATTAATAATAAATCACTAGTTTCTGCTGACTCAAGTCAAGAGATGGATGAGGTAAGAGTTCACTATTATTTGTAAGAAACAGCTTTTCTTCTGTGTATAAAACCCTTTTAAGAGAATTGTTCTCTTATTTTCTTAATTATTTGATCTCATTTATGCGGTTTTATTGTATAATTGTCACTCGTTTCCTTTGTTATAGTTATTATTCTCGTTATATTATCATCAATGGTCATTTTTCTAGAAACACCCAAATATTCTACACAAATAAATTACATTTAAATTATTGAGATTATTGATTTGAATTGTTAGAGTACACACAGTACACACATTCTACATGGTATTTAAACTATTGTCTAAAGATGTAGATAATGTTACAACTATTACTTAAAAATAAATAAATTAATATGATTGATACAATGACTATAAATAAGTTAATATATTAATATTACACTGTAGGTTATTTTTTGTAATTGTTTGTTACTTTTAATTGTGTTTTTGTACTTCACTTTTTTCACTCATCTTTAAATTGTCAGATTTGTTATATTGTAAAGCTCTTTTCTAAAATGACTTAATGACTATTATTATTAACATTAAAAGAATATGACTCATTATTTCGCTCTGCAACACAACCCTGTTTATTAATCGACTCATTGTTTCATGATTCAGTCAGGTGACATCTCTTTCTGTGCGTCGGTGTTCATTGAATTGAACTATTGATCTTTCAGGAGATCGGACTGATGAGCAGAATGAATCAGAACCCTGCAGGTCCTGTTAGGTATTGTACGTGTTAGCTTTGTGTGTGCTTCTCTGCTCACCTTTTTTCCACAAATTGACATTTTTAGTCAGTTTTAACCACACGCCCACTCCCTTATTACATCATCATAACAAACAGCATGTGAATCCAGCCAACCTTATAACCCTCCCCAAATCCTCACAACCAATCACAATATACTCCATGAAACTTGCTCTGTTCAGCACCCGGTCACTAAGCAACAAAAGCCCAATCATCAATGAATTCATTCCTGACCACAACCTTGATATTACAGACAAACACCCGCGCACCATCACTGTCTGTAATATCAAGTCTGTCTGCCCCTCATCCCTGTCATCCTGTCTCACTGACAAATTATCCACCAAAAATGGCTTCACAGTTCACACTCTGGCTTACAAGGAATACATACAGCAATACAAACTGGCTCTCTATATCGCACGCTCCACCTACTACTCTGGCATCATCCACTCCGGTTCCGTTAACCCCAAGGTCCTCTTCTCCACTATAAACAAACTCCTCAAACCTATGGACAATCTCTCCCACTCCTCCACAGCAGAGAAATGCAACTCCTTCCTGACGTTCTACAAAGCTAAAATTGACACCATCTACAACCAACTGGCCACTTCCAGCCCCGCCACCCCAACCCTGTATCTGTAAATCCTCCACTAACTGACCGGTCACTCTCCTGATTCTCCCTGATCTCCCCCTCAGATCTCAATAAATCACTTTCTGGCATGAAGACTCTGACCTGTGACCTCGACCCTATCCCTTCCACTTTAGTCATGACTTGTCTCCCGGCCCTCTGCCCGCACCTCCTCTCTGTCATCAACTCCTCCCTGTCTACTGGCTCTGTCCATCCAGCCCTCAAACTGGCCTCAGTCACACTAATCCTCAAAAAGCCTGGCCTTGACCTCGACATCCACAACAACTACAGACCCATCTCCAACCTCCCTCTTCTGTCCAAAATACTGGAACATGTGGAAAATAATCTTTTTAAGCTCCCTGTGAGAAATGACCGAGATGAGAAACTTTTTAAAGTATTAAAATCATATTTAATGAACAGACACTTGTAATAATAATTCAGCTGAATAGACAGAGCTCTTTCCCCAAAGTTGGTTTGGAGGTCTAACAACAATGAATAGTTTAAAACAGAGTATATATGCATATTATCTCGCCCCCCCCCCTTTGCAGACGTAGTCCTCCTCTGTCTGCTGATGCACCCACCAAGGCCAGGTTCCTAGCCTTTTCGTGGGAAGAGGGTTAGGTGGTGAGATCAGGATGACGCTACAGCAAGAAGGAAATGCTAAAATACCTTCGATATGAGATCGTTTATCATTAACTTTTAAATGAGTCTGGTTGGCCTCGTCTGCATATATGCAGGTTTTAAGCGATACAAGTTATAACAAATAGAAGGCATGATAAATTTCTCCAACAGAACGCACTGTTGACCACCAACTCAAAACTCACCAGGACTCGAACCAACTGCATGAACCATTTCAATCTGTATGGCTCCACTGTTCCTGCTTCCACACATGTCCGTAACCTTGGAATCATCTTTGATCAAACTCTCTCCTTTGAACGCACCATCAATCACATCACAAAAAACGCCTTCTTTCATCTCAAAAACATCGGCCGTCTTCGCCACCCCCTCTCCTCCACAGGCGCTAAAACACTCATTCTCGCTGTAGTGACTTTAACAAATATCCATTTTTATATATTAAAGCCACTGGGGGGCGAACGTAAGAACTTGTTCGGACGCGTGTTCCACAAACATTTCAATGTCCAATGCGCTGTGTTTCTTTAGATCCGTTGATCCATTTATTCAAATGTTATTGACACCTTAACAGAATACCACAGGTTACTTGACAGGATGATATAAACCCTTGAAACTTCTAACTGACATGCCGGTTGACACGCCAGCTGCCACGACACGTTGACACGGTCAAAAACTGTTAGCTTCCCGTCCACACACACACACCAGATCCTCATTACCAGGCACTTACATATATGCACTTTTAGGTTAATGTGCCACCCACTGTTCAATGTCAGAACTGCATGTGTACACACCCCATGTTTCCCTCAAAGACATAAGAAAACAACAAAACCACATTATGGCTCCAACACTCGCCTCCATCACCTCTCGACTGGACTACTGCAACATCATCCTGTACGGCTCATCCACCAAAATCATCACCAAACTACAATACATCCAGAACTCAGCTGCCCGTCTGCTCTCCCACTCCACCAGAGACCACATCACCCCAGTCCTTCAGAACATCCACTGGGTCCCCATACAGCAAAGAATCCAGTTCAAGATTCTTCTCAACACATACGAAGCCCTTCATAGCATCACCCCTTCATACATTTCTGACCTCCTGCATCGACACACTCCCACCCGCAACTTCAGATCCTCTGCCGCCAACCTCCTTACCCCCCCTACTCTGTCCACGCATCGGACCTGGGGGGACAGGGCCTTCTCCATCGCTGCCCCCTCCCTCTAGAACTGCGAGAAAGGTCACCTTTTCACCCGGCACCATGTCATCTTATGCGGTCATGAATGAGAACTGGATGATCCTTTCATGGGTGATGGTGCAGTCTGAGACAGCGAAGTCCCTGAAGCCCATGTACGAGGGAATACCACACCTTTGACAGCGTTAATAATGCTGCTAATTCATTGGCTGCCGATGAAGGCAAATCACTGTCAAAATCCGAGAGCGCAAATGAGATCCACGCGCGCGTATATTACTTTGACGAGCGCTTTTACATCACTCAGTGAGCAAAATTCGCTCTCGCGCTCGCGAAACTTTACCCTGCTCGCTCACGAGTCTTTTACCTGCTCGCTCTCGAGTAGATTTGCTTTTTGACAGTAAGTGGGCGGACCCAGTCACCATTGTATCTCTACATCTAATTGGACTACAGTTGCTAGTAGGCAGTATAAATGTGGTTTGCGATCGGCCTATAATTACAGAAAGCGGGGGAGCCAGTACTAAGCATGGCCGACCACAAAGAGGTAACGTATATCTTCTAAAAGCTATTTATTTAGTGCGTCATTGGTGTAACATAGATTATCATGTTCTTTGCTTTACAGTTAACTAAGATTATTTTAATATCATACATTAACTAGTCATCTTCTGACTACACGCCATCAGAAGACTGTGCAACGGCTATCTGTCTGCAACATGAAGCTAGCAAATCTGCGTAAAACGACGTTAAATAGCTAGCTAGGTAGCTAGCTATTACGGTTGGGCTTACCTAATCTTAGCTAACCAGCGTGTATTTATGTTGTGATTGTAAAAGTCTACTATATTTTGATTATATCCGTATAACAGGCAGAGTTACAAAATGCTGCCAGGCGTGTTGTAGACTTGTTAAGAAGTACCTTGGCTAAAGTAGATGAGCCGTGAGTATTTGGACTGTGACGCTCTTACACAACTCCAGTGGGTTTGAAACTAATCAGTCAACATGTGGATGAAGTGAAGACTTTCAGCTTTAATTCAATGGATAAAACTCAAACATCACAATAACCGTTTATGAATTACAGCCACTTCTACACAGTCATCTACATGTTCAGAGGCTCAGAAGTAATTGGACAAACTAACATAATTGTGAATATAATCATTATTTTTAATACTTGGATGAAAGTCTGAAGTGTGGCACCACAGACATCAGCAGCAGGGGGACATGCGGGACGCTCCTCTAATGTCCTCACCTGATGATTGAAGACTGTCTCAGCTTCTACACGATGTCTCTGCTGAACGAGGAGCTTCAGCTGAGGCTCAGCCAGCAGGATGGAAGTCAGACACATTATATACTCTAAATATCTCCACCGATGTCACATTAATGCAAATAAGCTGTTTAATGTAGAATTATAGGACAAGTTCCATCTTGCTGCCTCGTTCTAACATAACAGAACAAAAGTAGACTCAAAGTATATCTCGTCTAAATGAAGCAAATATCTCAAATGATCAAATACTCTAAAAACAATCAAATAAAACCACAAACATGAATATCTTCTACACCTTCATCACATCATCTCTCAAACACTCAAATAACTCTCAAACAGTCTTCATGCTGGACTGAAGAACATGTTGTGTAGAGCTTCTAATTGATTAATAAGGATTTCTTTTTGCTTTTCAACTAATCATCGTCTTTGTTTCTGTCTTTTCTTTTTAATGAATCCTGCTTTCACACACGTCATCAAACAGACACTTGCATGGTTTCATCTTTCAGCATGTGTTACACTGTAACAATGGTCACCGTAGGTTACTCTTCATTATGGTTATTGTGAATAGAATAAGAGGTTATGAAGTCACATCCTGTCTCATGGTTCACAAACTCATTACACTTTTCAGAAGCCAAGCTAGGAAGTCACAAGCAATACCTCTTATTATATTATGAGTCTTATTCATGTTTATATTCATGCACATTTGTTCTTTGATGGTTTAAATGTTTTCTGTTTCTCTTTATGTTGTTCAATGATAAGACAGGTTTGATCCTTATTGTCAACAACAAATCACATGAAAAACTGCTTCAAATATAAAGTTTCATTATGTTTAAAAACAGCTGCAGCTGTTTAAAGCTAAACTGTATCACATGTTATCAGGCTTTGGGTTGACGTGGATTTGTTGTTAATGAGAATAAATGGAGTTTTTCCTTTTAAATGCCGTCAAAAAGTGCAACGTGTTAAAGGATTATTAACCCGTCAGCCCGTCAACAGCTGTACAGTTCCACCTTCTTCCTCTCAGAGAAATACGAGCTTGTTCTTTCCTTCTTTAACCCTTTAACCCTTTAACCTTTTACAGATCTAGAGTCCAGGCTGCTCCTCTGTTGTTGGTGGATCAGTCGTGTGAATCTACAAACCTGAAGTATTCTAACGAGCTCAACAATTCTCCAGCAACTCCTCACAGCTTATTACTTTTCAAGAAACATTCAACATAACATGTTTCCTTTAGCTTTATAAGACTTCTTTATTGTGTCTCTGGATATCTCTTCAGGGCATATTTGGAAGTATTTCATCTTTATGCCATGTGGAAACAAAGTGTTAAGAATCAAAACAATAAGAAGTGAGTTGTTCAGAGTGATGTGTTGATAGGATGGGGAAAGGAAACACACAGAAGATGTTAGCAGTTAGGCACAAAGGGGTTACATGATTGTGCTTAACAAGACGCTCTAACCTCTCAGCATATATATACAGTAGATATACAGTAGATATACAGTATATATACAGTAGATCTACAGTAGATATACAGTACATCGCTATAAATGCTCGGCAAGATAGTAAGGTCTGCCATTTCTTTTCTTAATTTTGATTTAATTGTACCATTTGTTCTTTCAATCAACCCTGCTGACTGTGGGTGATAAGAGCAATGATATTTCATGTTTATTCCAAATACCTCAGCCAAATGTTTTATCACCTTGTTTACAAAATGTGTATCATTTACCACACTAAATTCTTTCGTAACATATCCCAAAACGTTAAACACACGTATTATGTCTTTAGTCAAAGCTTTTGCTTCCGTAATAGCATCTCGATCTTTTTAGAGTATCTGTCAATTATTGTCAAACAATATTTCTTCCCTTCATATTAGTTTAGTTCAATGAAATCCATGCAAATATGTTGAAATTAATTATATTTTGCACATACAGTGCATGCTAGACCAAAAAAAATTTTAAGTAGCTTTTTGCAGCTATATGCTGCAAAGACCCTCTTTACCTTCCCACCTGTTGAGCCATGGTTTACCCATGGCTCAACAGAGCCGTATATCTATATAAGGTCTTAATTAATATTAGTTTGCCCTCAGGTCATTCCCAGAAATGTTGTTGTTTATTTTTTGCAGTTTTGTTTTATCCAATAACTTTTTCTTGCTGTGCAGCATTTGTTTGAATGTCTTTTAAGATCTCGTGATCTAAATGTTGCACTTCAAAAGAAAATTGGTCATTTGGTATCAATTCTCTGTGTATAATAGGTTTGTTAGTTGATGTCACCATCTCTCTATTTTTCCACTGCTGAGCAAACACATGTAAGCATAAGTATGCATAGTTACTATCTGTATAGATAGTGATGACCTTGTCTTTTCTCAGTTTGCCTCTGTGAGAGTGATTAGTTCTGCAGCTTTGTGCTGAAAATAAATGTTTGAGATTCAAATTTTAACACTTTATTATTTGTCACTACTGGATATCCCATTGCATTTGTACCATCTAAATTATTTTTACACGAGCCATCAACAAACAGTCACTTCTGCATCTTCAAATGGAATGTAAAACCCCCTCTGCAGTCTACTGTTTGTGTAAATGACTTGTCATAATTTGGCAATCCCAACACTGATGAACTTGTTAACATCTTTTTTAATATCATTAAAGCTTCGTCTGCTTCTAGAGTCCAGCACAATTTGTGTGCTGCCATAGGTTTATCATAAATCAATTTTGATAAAGGTTTAGCTAATTCAGCGTAATTAGGAACCAAACTTCCTAAGAATGACATCATTTGTCTTTTTGTTTCCTTTGAGAATGGCTTCTTTTCTTTTGTATCGGCCATTCTTAGATAAATCATAACCCAAATATTTTACTTTTTCTTTCCAGAGCTGGAGTTTGTTCTTGCTTACTTTATGACCTTGTTCATCCATATAAAGTAAGATTCTTCCCCTGGTGGGTCGAATTTAGCTATTTTAGTTGCATTAATTGTTTTCAAAGCCTCTTCCTTTGCAGAGAAGAGAGAAAATGTCTCCCTTATTTTGTTTAAATTTAGATAAGAGCACGGCCTTTGCTGTGACCGTGACCCAGTTTATCAAGACTAGTAATAGTTTGGTGAGTTAGAAACCTCTTGCACACAACAGTCAATTGTTTATTCAAACCACTTTCATTCTCCGAATGGTACCGATAGATATTTTGTTTGTACATGCTCCAAAATCACACAAAAAATACTACCTCACACCCCTCAATAACTCTAACCCCACAATTCTATTTGATATAGTTCTAATATTTCTATCCATTATTCTTTACCGTCAGTTTGTGTCTGTGCATCAGTGTGTGTGCGTGTTTTTACATGACCTGCATCTGTTGAATGTGGTGTCCAGACGCCCCCCTCCTCCGATGTCCTCCAGACGAAGCAAGCTCCGCTCCTTCCTCCTCTGCTCCTTCCTCCTCCGCTCCTTCCTCCTCTGCTCCTTCCTCCTCTGCTCCTTCCTCCTCCGCTCCTTCCTCCTCCGCTCCTTCCTCCTCTGCTCCTTCCTCCTCTGCTCCCTCCTCCGAACCCTCCTCCTCCTCTGCTCTTCCCTCGTCCTCCGCTCCGTCCGCAGAAGGCTCCACGTCTTTGATTATCTTGGAAATACACATTAGAACAAACATGTTCAGACACTTCATCATTACCATCATCATAGTCAACAACATATGTGTCAGCATTCTGTTTGCCTTTTTTCTTTTGGTTATTCAGCACTGTTGCTGAAGTAGAAACTGATTCGTCTGAGTTTTGAGTACAGTCCTTGACTATTGCCAAAGTTAGGT
Source organism: Anarrhichthys ocellatus (assembly GCF_004355925.1). NCBI lineage: Eukaryota > Metazoa > Chordata > Actinopteri > Perciformes > Anarhichadidae > Anarrhichthys > Anarrhichthys ocellatus. Next base: position 76,549 of record NW_022280274.1, read on the forward strand.
TTTCTGTAGCATTTGGATTGTACGACATTTGTAAAGGTGGCTTACCGTATGTTATGCCCCTTCTGGTGGATTCTGGCTCGTAGAGCGGTCTATCAAAAGTCTCGCTCATGACTTTCCTCAGTACCGTCGCGAGCTCAGTTGTTGTTTCTGTGTTTTGTCTGAGAGCCTCCGGGACAGTGGGAGGCGGGAGAGAGAGGAGAGGAGTCTTCGGATGGTTGGGAGCCCGTGAAGTCTGAGCAAGCTCTGCTGCCTGTGGAAGATCTGGGGGTGAAGCAGAGGGTGGGGGAACATCCGGAGGAGACCGTCTCGCACACACCTCACAAAGATGTACGCTTGGATACAAATCAGGAGAATTAGTCACTTCAACACTTTCCTCATTCTTCATCTTCATGTATTTAATCTCTCCCCTATAAGTCTCATCTTCACTGTCTTTGCTAGCACTTGACCCCATTCTTCTCAAAAGTTTTAATTATTATCTTTACTTTATAGGGAAGGAATTGAGTAACTCTCTTTTAGCTTCCTATTAATTTATTTTTTATTTTTGTAAAAAGAAGACTAATCTCAAATCCCCCCCCCTTTTTTATTTATTTTTTTAAATTTATAGTAAAAAGAAGAAGGAATCTCAATCCTCCCTCAGTTTACTTATTTTTACACACTCTCTTTTTAGTTCTAGTCTCATAAAAAGGAATATGTCCAAAAGAAATGATTTTCACCAGTCTGGTTCACCAAAAGGATCTCGTCACTCCGTCTCCTCCTCAGCAGATCCTGGCCTCTCAATTTGCCAAACTATTCTCGTGTGAGAATAGGGCAGAGGACTTTCTCCGAGAGACCTCGGCTCGCCTGTGCACAGTTTCAGGTTCAAAGCTGAAGAGATCCGGCTCTCGAAGGACCATTATTTTAGAAAAATTCAGGCGAGACTGGTGTAAAAATCATTAAGCAATGGACATTTATTCTTGCAAGAAGGAAGAGACTTGAAACACAAACAGGTTATGCATCAAGGCTGCTCGAAGATCTGTCTCCGAGTCTCTGATATTTATACTAAGTAAACAACATGCAGTGGGCCGGCACAGGGCAACGCACACACATCCCGCACCCCACACAGGCGTCCACACATCTGGACACCCCAACAACTCGTTCTAGTACAAAGGTCACTTTCTCGTAAATCATGGTCGCAAATCAGCCCTGCGTAAGTATTGACGCTTTCTACAAGTTTATTATCATTCTTATTCAGGACAAACAGCTGAAGTGTTCTTTCGGCAATCAACTGCTTCTTAATAGACTAAACATCTGCTGAAGACGCCTGGTGTCCCAGACAGTTCACACAAGGACACAGGCCTTAAACAATACAGAGGACTATGTTAAATGTATAACATTCCTTAATCATTTGAACGCATACTAATTAGTCATTTAGATTTTTCCCAACAATAAATATGTTTCCATAAAATATATATAATTATTTAACATTTGGCATTCACAGAAACAAGCCAAAAACACATAGTGTCATTTACACATCATTCAATATTCTCACCATCACTTCATCCCTCGTTCATCTAATCAGTAAAGTCACAACTATCACTGTAGTGTGATTATGTCAGAGTAAAAAAATATAGTATGACCATTGTAGAATATAATCATAGAATCTGCCCAATTTACACTTTTGAAAGCATGTTCTACTGTTGTCTCACATAAATAGTCTCTCCTGTGGATCATAGTTAAAGTAAAGAACAGTTACTCAAATATTTGTATCATATCGAAGAAGCAAAAGCTTTTGTTGGAACAGACCAAATAAAAGCCGACTTACCGAAAATACGACTGACTGTTGAAGCCAGTCCCCCCCCCAACTCATCAACTACTGACCGTTGCCGCTCGGCGTCTGATGCCATCGCACCCAAAGATGAGCAGGAACTTTCAGTAAGATATAGAAGAATATAAATGAGGACAAGTTGTAATTGTTGAAGTTTGATTCTGAAATATAAATGCTGTAGAAACAATTGTTTTGACACATTTCTTCAGATTGTTGCAGCAGCGACTGATATCCTGAGTTTAGTCCGTAGCATGGCTGAAGCTACAGAAACATATGTCCCATAATGCAACAATATCATATTTCTGTTGTAAATGTTCATTTACCTTTCATGGTGAACTTCACCTCTGCATTCTAAACATTTTATCTTGTGATCATATATCTGTAGCTGAGATAAACCCGATGACGCAGCGTTCTTTCTTATACAGCGGTGTGACTAACAGAAAGCATCTTGTGTGTGAGATCGTTGGATTTAACTTGATCTTCTCCGATGTACAACTGCAACACTGAGAATGATACACATCCGTGTTCTGCATCTACAGATCAACACATCTCTGCACTCCAGCTTTAAGATGTTTATCTGTGGATTCATTGTGAGTTAACGTGCACATTAATGCAGCAGCATAATTAGTACACAATCAGCATATATAACAGTAATACTATGACGGGACATTTTACTGCACAATCAGCACTTTTTCTTTTGATGCTTTTTATTCTTTTGCTGATACACTTCTATATATAACTTCTGTTTTTTTCTTAAGTTGTGGTTACTTGTGCTGGACTATTTTCATAGTGTGATATTAATCATGTTACTTTATGATCTGAATACTTTCTCCAACACTGCGTGTCTGCTTGAGTTCCTGTCTGTGTCAGATGGTTTTTACCGGTCTCTTGTGATCATCTACGTCTCCATATGTTGTTGTGTTGAATACCATGTTTGTGTTTTGTATTGATGCGTTGCTCGTTGCTCGTTGCTCGTCTCATTTCAGTGTTTCATTCTCTGTTTAGCTGATCTGTTGTTGGTGTTACATGTTTACATGTTTACATGTTTACATGTTTACATGTCTACATGGATAGCATGATTTGAAGGTTCCACAGTTGGAAATAAATACTTGACTGAATGTAGGATTTACTGCAGAGTTGTTATATTATAATAAGCCCCCCTAAAATGTTCTTCAGCCCCCCCAAATAATTTGGCATTATTGGCTTTAAAAACAAATATATAAATAAAAAATATATATATTTATTTTGGTGATGTCATTAAATTAAACTATTGTTTCTCACATGGACAAGTTATTTATAACTCTAACATGCTACATACGTATGTGCGTGCGTTCTGGTTTGTATGTTTTCTCCCCCTTCAAATTACAATCCAGCAGCCTATCATCATACTGAACAATATAGACCCGGGCACTAGGACCTTGGGGAGGCTGCTGCGCTGGCTTTCTCACTCTGCCAAGTAAGGTCTCTCGTCAACGACAGCCAGGATTATAGCCAAGGAGTTTAGCTCAAAGTACATGATGCACGGAGTGACATTGTAAGTACAGGTAGTTACAGAATGTGTCTATCTGTAGTTGTTAACGGTTGTTACCTGCTTAAATTTAGGTTTACTTGAGGCAAATGAAAGGGAGTATTGTAGTAGGCTATGTTAACACTAAGCTAGCTAGCTAGCTATTGTGTTAGAAACTGTCTCCAGTGAGCAAGAGTGTGAACGAGCGAATTCGAAATACAAGAAATAACTATCGACATCTCTCTATTCTTTGCATTAATATATCTCTCTAGTATTTTGAAACAATAATATCAGTCCCTATAGAATGTTGTTGTTTATAATCAGTTAATGCTAGTGAAAGCTAAATCTCATAGTGTCCCTCATAACGCTATTGTACCGGTATATCATCCAATTCATTGACCAGATGGATATAAGAAGATTCCTTCCATTTCAGCACATCATACAATATTTATCATTCGATAATTAAGATGTACTTGAAATGTGTTTTTTTATTTTTGTTATTCATGTTTTTTTTTTCCATTAACTGAACTAGTTCATCTTTATCTCAGTGATAGTGTCCAAATGAGCATAAAATATCACTGGTATGTAAAAACTACACGGACAACAAGACAGATGTAAATGTTGATCAAAATCTTATTCCCTTCTGCTCATAATAAAACAAGTAAACAACTCAAAGGTTGACACTGTCAGGTCCATTCTCCATCCATTGTGTGCGGTCCCTTTAAGAAGTAGGATTTGGGAGTGACGCGGATATGAAAGCTAGTTTATCCGTCTTTCCTTTACAAGCAGGAAAATTATTTCTCTCTTTATTTGAGAAAAGTTCATATTTGTGTTGTGAAATTTCACTATGACCCTGAAATTCTGTCTCTTGTGTTATCATATACTGAATGCAAGCAAAACTACAGAGCAAAATCACACTCTTTCTGATTGAACCAATCTATGAACTGTCTGAAACAATGGATATCCACGGCCCCAAATGGGCCTCAAAACAAATTGCCACTCCCCTTGGGGCTAAGCCCCCCCTTTCTTTGAATCCTAGAAACGCCCCTGAGCTGCATTAGCTTCAGCCAGGCAGATCTGATAAAGTGTCATTTTTATATGACCACGATGGGCCCCCAGCAGATCCACTTTTATTTCTATATTATTATTTTACCAGAGTTGTTAAGACAGTGAATGCTGTCTGAGCTGGTCGTGTCTTCTGCATATTAAGATATGAAAACTCTACAGTCGTGTCTTGTGCACACATCTGAATGAGAGACGGACTTTCTGCCTCTGCTGCTCATAGTTGTGCAGAACAAGTCTCAGTCCTCGGCCGCTCCACAGAGAGCAGCACCATCGTTCATCTGCACTGTGTTGGTGTTTGCATCTGGTTCTATAGAGAACACGGGACATCAGTGATCTGCACTGTGTCGGTGTTTGCATCTGGTTCTATAGAGAACACGGGACATCAGTGATCTGCACTGTGTGTGTTTGCATCTGGTTCTATAGAGAACACGGGACATCAGTGATCTGCACTGTGTGTGTGTTTGCATCTGGTTCTATAGAGAACACGGGACATCAGTGATCTGCACTGTGTGTGTTTGCATCTGGTTCTATAGAGAACACGGGACATCAGTGATCTGCACTGTGTCGGTGTTTACACGTGTTGAGAGAGAACATGGGACGTCCTGCACTTCAAGCTATTTGGGGAAGACATAAAATATGAGCATGAAGTCGTCTTAACTTATGAAATATAAATTATATTCTATTGTAAACTATTTAAAATTATAAAAAATATGTAGAGTAATATTAATCTACATTATATACAACCTGTCATATAATGAACAGTTGTGTTGTAGTTATAAAGTACATATAGCACTAGAGAGATACTTTGGTCACTGTGAAGGAGCTGCTTGTGTATAAATCTGTTTGATTGTTCGTAGATGAATTAAATTAAAGAATGAAAGGCAGAATTCTGTCGATCCTCTTAATAACTCTTCTCTTAACACTGAACAATGGGAGACAATGTAGTCTTGTTAAAACATTTCCCAATAAATGCTGTGTGAGATATGATAAATGCATGAATGTGTGTTTTAGTTTGTCGGTCAGGCGTCAGACGTTCACGTCCATGTGAACTCATCAGAGGCCGGCGGCAGAACATCTTCTGTTCTAATGAACCGTAAAGCTGCAGTCGAGCTGCCAGTAAATATAATATAATATCTGAAGCTCAATAAACAGAGAGCAGCACACAGGGAAGCTCATATTATGAAATATTATACTTTTAGTAACTTGAAAAATACATAGTCGGCACATTTATCTATTATATATATATATCATCTTTCTGCTTGATATTAATATTTACACTTCAACCATAGCTCTCAGAATATGGTGACATCACAATAAGTGTTACAGTTGAGTGGTGAGCTCATTAGAAGCTGTTTAGGGAGATTAGCTTCCGCTTTATTGGGACAAATTAAAGTGAACATACTCCGAATGTTTTCAGTGCGATGACAGATCTCTGCTGCTGTTTAGGGTGTTCTCTCTGTTAATGTCATCCTCAGAATGAATGAGTAGCTAATCTTCCTAAACTGCTTGTTTTCAACACGTGTTGCCCTGTTTGCCTCATGCTCACAGATCACAGTATTTAACTTGTGGAGTACGATGTTATAGATAAGATAAGATTCTTGCTGTAATTTACACAATTTACACATGAAGAGATGTCTTTCTTCAGAGCAGCTCTGCCCCCCCCACATACCGTCTCAAGAACAACAGATACGAGACACTTGAAGACTGACTTCACTGACTGTCTGTGTTAAAATGAGTTGTTGTGCCACCCACAGTATCAGTACTAATTCAGTCCTGTGGAAAACATACAATAAAGTTCAAGGTTTGAAGACGAGTGAAACAAGAAAAACAGCATTTAATTCTCATATGACTATTGTGGCAAATATTAATGTAATATCCTTCTCTTGCAATAATCAAATATCTTTCCTCCGATCAGAACGAGGAGTTGAGGAGTTGATAAAACATCATCTTTCTTCTAAGGCCGCATGAAGTGCAGAGTCCTCACGCTAGAGTCCTGGCTCAACAACCAGGAACTCTATCTGGTCCTTGTCTTTGGTCTTGAACGCCTCAGCGATGATCTGAGCAGCATCCTTGTGCTCCCGACCTCTGAGGGAAACACCATTGACCTCCAGGATGACCTGACCCACCTTCAGCTGACCACAGTTATGAGCAGAGCCTCCTTTCTGTCAACAGGGACATAAAGGGAAGGGAGATCATCAGAGACATCATTTAGGAGGACAGCACCATTTCATGATATGACAATAATGATGTGTGAATAGTCAGTAGAACCCTGTGTCCCTGCTGTCGATCTGACTGTACAAGGCAACTTGCTGAAGTTTAAACATGTTCGGGTTGAAGGTTTATTTTAATTACTTTCTTGGGAAATTTCATTCTTCCTTTTTGTTCTTGACTGTTTACTGTTGTAGAAACATGAGAATACCTTCTGCGCTTGATGCCCCACCTGTTGACACGGCCATAGGTAGCAGATAGGTGCTGCAGTCACTGAGGACATGGCAGTGTTTATGGGAATTGAACAGAACTCCACTGGTGTCATTGGTGCTTTCACAAGTTGCCACTTTTTTAATCAATATCAACCATGTTACAAGCGTTTCCATGGTGTTTCAAAGTGTGTCCCCTAATGATTTAGAATGACTTCTGTGAGTGCTCTGATACATATATTCTTTAAACAGTCACCTTATGTTGCTGTTATTTAGTCTTTCTGAAGCTGTTGGATGTGGCACTGGGCCTGTATTTGTCATGATTATCATGCCATGGCGCTCTCCAAAGGCCTGATCCTGCTGCAGGATGCAGCTCTGGAGCTATCCGGCATCTTGGAGAGCATTACGGTGCACAGACCTGACAGTAGCAGTGAGGATAAATGGATAAAGCCCTTCTCTGTTACATTCTTTTGCAGTTCCATAGAGTGATGGAAATGGAAAAGGTTTCAGGTGGGGTTTTCTTTCTATACAAAAAGACAAATGGAGTGAAAGGAAGCTGTTGATAGCAGTGTTGTATCCGAGAACAAGTCATGACCAAGACCAGAGTGTTTCGAGACTAAAACAAGACCAAGACTTTGAGGGGTTGAGATCAAGTCAAGACCTTCATTCAATTTGTCTTCTCACTTTTCCAGGAATCAGGTAATCCGAGTCATGGATATTTCATATTGCTAATTGACTGTAAATGCATGTTACGAAAAAAAAGAAGACGACTAAAACACATAACAAAATTGTCATGGTCCTGGGACGTGATAGTCTGTTTTATTCTGAATGTCTACACTCCTCATGTGCCATGTTTGGTTTGTCTTCCTGCCTGTCTTCTACCATACCTGTGTTTCATTGGTTGATTAGTCTCTGGTGTATTTAGCCTTTGGCTACGGTCGAATAGTCAAAAACATTACCTCCTAATGTCTTTTCCTAACCACTTCTCCTTGACCTCAACAGAAAACATTGTGAGGTTAAGAAAAGATGTGAAGGAGAATTCCTCAGGATTTAGGAAAAGGAAACCTCATTGTTTAGAGAATCTGACTCTACTTTCACGAAGCTACGTAATTATAATGCGACCCCGGACGTTATTGACGTGGGGCTTGCATGATAAAAAAATGTCGTAGATGGACTACAAAAAGTGTATCTCACACTTCGCCAACCATGCAGGTTGTATGTAAATCACCTTCAGTGACAGGCTGATTCACTCAGGGTGCGTAAAGGAAAGATAACACAGGTCCTTCCTTCCTGCTGCTGTCACACAATCAACACTGCTTCCCGTACATCACACAAACCAAAACTGTTAAACTGTTTAATATCATTATTTCCTATTAGCATAATGTGATTTCAACCGTTTTAGTTATATTTCCACCCTGTGGACCCACCACCCGCAGGGACAAGCATCGGGGTCGGGTGCAATCCAGACCGGGCGGCAGGCCAGGCCGGAGGCCTGGGCATGCCGATCGCCGGCGGCATAGACTAGCTCTAAGGACGTGGAACGTCACCTCGCTAGCGGGGAAAGAGCCGGAGCTGGTGCATGAGGTGGAGCGGAAACAGCGAGATATAGTTGGACTCACCTCCACACACAGCACTGGCTCTGGAACCAAGATCCTGGAGAGGGGTTGGACTTTGTCCTTTTCTGGAGTTGCCCAAGGTGAGAGGCGCTGGGCGGGAGTGGGGATACTCACGAGCCCCCGGCTGAGCGCCGCTGTGTTGGAGTTCTCCCCGGAGAACGAGAGGGTCACCTCTCCAGCGCCTACGGGTTGCGGGGAGCAAGGCTCTGACTGTTGTTTGTGCTTATGCACCAAACAGCAGTTCGGAGTATCCGGCCTTCTTGGAGTCGGTGGGAGGGGTCCTGGAAAGGGCGGCGCCTGCCGACTCCATAGTTCTCCTGGGGGACTTCAACACTCACGTGGGCAATGACGGAGAAACCTGGCGGGGGGTGAGTGGGAGGAACGGCTTGCCCGATCTGAACCCGAGTGGTGTCTCGTTATTGGACATCTGTGCTAGCCACGGTTTGGCCATAACGAACACCATGTTCGAACATAAGGTGGCTCATAAGTGTTCCTGGTACCGGAACACCTTAGGCCGGAGATTTATGATCGACTTTGTAATCGTATCATCTGATCAGCGGCCGTATGTTTTGGACACTCGGGTGAAGAGAGGAGCAGAGCTGTCAACTGATCACCACCTGGTGGGGAGTTGGATCAGATGGCGGGGGAGCCGTCAAGCTGAAGAAGGAGGCCTTTCAGGCCTGGTTGGCTCAGGGGTCTCCTGAAGCAGCTGAGAGGTACCAGCAGGTGAGAAGGGCTGCAGCTGCGGTGGTCGCGGATGCTGAAACTCGGGAATGGGAGGAGTTCGGGGAGGCCATGGAGAAGGACTTTTGGTTGGCCTCAATGAGGTTCTGGCAAACCATCCGACGGCTCAGGAAGGGACAGCAGAGCCTACCCCAGGCTGTTCTCAGCAGGGGGGGGGGGACTGCTGACCTGGACGGGGGACATCGTCAGGCGGTGGAAAGAGCACTTTGAGGAACTCCTAAACCCGACCAACATGGGGGTGCACCCATGTCCCTGGCAGAGGCCGCTAAGGTAGTCAAAAAGCTCCTTGGTGGCAAGATGTTGGGGGTGGATGAGATCTGCCCTGAGATGCTGAAGGCATGCTGGACACGGTTGGGATGCTGAAGAGATGCTGGACACGGTTGGGCTGTCTTGGCTGAAACGCCTCTTCAATGTCACATGGGGGTCGGGATCAGTGCCCATGGACGAGCAGACCAGGGTGGTGGTTCCCATCTTCAAAAGGGGGACCGGAGAGTGTGCTCGAATTATCGGGGTATCACACTACTCAGCCTCCAGGGGAAGGCTTATGCCAGGGTGTTGGAAAGGAGGCTCCGACCGTTTGTCGAACCTGGGATTCAAGAGGAGCAGTGCGGATTCCGTCCCGGCCGTGGAACAGTGGACCAGCTCTTTACCCTCGCAAGACTACTGGAGGGATTCTGGGAGTTGGCCCAACCAGTCTACATGTGCTTTTGGACTTAGAGAAGGCTTTCGACCGGGTCCCTCGGGGGTTCTTGTGGGGGGTGCTGCGGGAGTATGGGGTGCCGGACCCGTTACAACGGGCGATCCGGTCTCTGTACGACTGCAGTAGGAGCTGTGTCCGCATTCTCGGCAATAAGTCAGACACGTCCCCGGTGGGTGTTGGCCTCCGCCAGGGCTGCCCTTTGTCACCGGTCTTGTTCGTGACTTTCATGGACAGGATATCTAGGTGCAGCCTCGGGGCGGAGAACGTCAGGTTCGGGGGTCTCGGGATCGCCTCTCTGCTGTTTGCAGATGATGTGGTCCTGTTGGCCTCCTCGGATCGTGTTCACGAGTGAGGGTAAGATGGAGCGGGAGATCGACAGGCGGCTCGGTGCGGCTGCAGCAGTAAAGCAGGCGCTGCACCGGCCCGTCTTGGTGAAGACTTGGTGAAGACTTACTGAAGACGGTCTGACCAATTTACTGGTCGGTCTACGTTCCGACCCTCACCTATGGTCACGAACTCTGGGTCGTGACCGAAAGACCAAGGTCGCGAATACAAGCAGCCAAAATGAGTTTCCTCCGTAGGGTGGCTGGGCTCAGCCTTAGAGATAGGGTAAGGAGCTCGGACATCAGGAGGGAGCTTGGAGTCGAGCCGCTACTCCTTCGCGTTGAAAGGAGTCAGCTGAGGTGGTTCAGCATCTAATTAGGATGCCTCCTGGATGCCTCCCACTGGAGGTTTTCTGGGCATGTCCAACTGGGAGGAGACCCCGGGGAAGACCCAGAACATGCTGGAGCGATTATATCTCCCAGCTGGCCTGGGAACACCTCGGGATCCCCCACAATGAGCTGGAACATGTTGCCGGGGAGAGGGAGGTCTAGGTCAGCCTGCTTGGCCTGCTGCCACTGCGACCCGACCCCGGATAAGCGGAGGAGAATGGATGGATGGATAGTTATATTTGAGCTTTTTACTGTTTAATTATTGATTTTAGACCTATCGTGTCCTTCTTAACTGATGCTTGTAGTTATTGCACTAACCTTTTGCCTTTCTGCTGTAACACCTAATGTTCCTACCATGGAATTATGTCATCTTAACCAGTTAACCACTTTCACTGTTAGCAACCTTTAGCAAACACAGTTCATCAGTGTTAAGCATTCCTGGCTTTTTGGATTGTCTCATTACATTACATTACATTACAGTCATTTAGCAGACGCTTTTATCCAAAGCGACTTACAATTCAGATTCTATCACATTTCTACACCGTAGGCACAGCTACGGGAGCAATTTTGGGGTTAAGTGTCTTGCTCAAGGACACATCGACATGCGACTAGCAGAGCCGGAGCCGGGGATCGTCTCCTGTTACCTTCCTCTTTTCAACTTCCGGTTATAACATATTTTTCTTCATTAAATGATTGAATTGTTCCTGCTGCCTCTTCATCTCTTCGTCTACATTTTGGTTTTAACTCTCGGCTACCTGGAGTTGTGACAACAAGAAAAAGATATAAAAAATTAAAGAACAAATCACAATTGAGGAGGAGTTAAAGACACGGTAGCTGCACCTCTACTATCATATAGAACTAACAGTAATAAATGTACAGTTTACTGAATATAGGCTGTTTGATATTTCTCTGATGGTTTTGTCTTGTTAAACAAATCTTGAATAATAGTGAATTAAAAAAGGGAGAGACTAAATTACAACAAACTCAATAAGTTGAACAAAACAATATTTTTTTTTACATTACAAATGACGATGTATAATGTGAGAAGTGTTACTGGTTGTTTCAAACCCACAGATAATTATCACTAACTCTGCAGTTCCCCTTCGCTCGACACAGCTTTTCAGTGGGATTTAGCTAATTGTTTTAATTGCTTCAAAACTGGGACATTTTTCAGAAATGAAAATAGCAATCATTGACCCCTTACACACTACCTGCAGACATGCTACTAGCTGTTTAGAAGTTCAGCTAAAGAGCAGGTGTGTTACTCAGGAGCTGGTGGAGACCAAACCAGAGGTAAAAGTGACATTAAAATATAAATTTGATAAGGTGATAATATGTCAATGTTGTGTTTTCAGCTTGCTCCACTGCCACCAAAAAGCCAATACAAATCAATTAATACAGCTTTAAAATACTAAACAATGAAATATTGTCAGTATTTACAAATCACAGTCCATTCTTTACGCCTACTTGAAAATGATGTTTTCTTTAATCAGTTAGCTGCTTTCATACTTGACATTTAGAAAGATTAGTCAGCTATTTAAGAAAGGGAAATATCTGATCTATGACTGAGGTGATCTATGACTGTGTTTGTGTGTGTGTGTGTCTCTCTGTGTGTATGGTGTCACATTACCATTTTCTCTTCTTCAACAGGGCCATTTAACAGAGCCACATGGGTTAATCCAACCATCTATTCAATGATCCTTCCTCAACTCAGGACAAACAGGAAAACTGCCAACGTTCTATCCTCAGCGCTGTTTATTTACATTAACATTCAATAACAAAGAAGCAGCTAAAAGCGTTACTGCTAGGCAAACAAACCAATAATAATGAATTATGCAGACTGGCCAAGAAACTCTTTGAGTTGTGTAGTGAATCATATACACCTCCAGCTGCTTTTACAACCATCAGCATGATCAAGGCATTAAGCCTGAGCTGATTCAACTCAGCCACAAGGCTGAGGTCTAGTAGCTCCCTCTTGTAAAGCCCTGACATGTTAAAGGGTTTCAGCACCCCAACAGGCAACATCAGTGTTCCGTTAAGTTACAAGAGTTCAGTTACGCTAATACTTGACATTTATGACATATTTCAAATCAATGTTATTAAAACAAAGGATTCTTAAAGATGTACATGTGTGAGTCCAGGAAACTTGAACACATTTTGATGCCAAACATTTGATTTCCGAACACGACACTTGGTCAAGCATCAGACCACCTGCCAACACTGAGGATAAGTTCTGAACCGACCAGAACTCAGCAGCCTGTGGTTATAAAGCTTCCATCAACAGCATTCTACTCCCCTTCTGCTCTCTGCGCTATCTATTCTGCAATGGCACCATGACTGCATCCTGCTTAGCACTGCCCAGGATTGGTTTTAAGAAATACAAACCAGTGTTTTGTCCCCTATAGCAGAATGATAATGGTGTTTGTGCTGACACAGCGCTGTGGAGTAAGGTCTGGCTCTGCAAGACTACAGCCTGGCAAAACCTGGCCTGATCGCACACCATAACAAATGTTGTTACGTTAGCATGCACATTTTCTCTTTTGTGTTAACTCTTGTCATATTAAATTAAGACAATAACAGAATGAGCTCAGAAACTCAGCAACTGAAACAAGCAACAAAGAGTCTTCTAGCCCAGTGATTCTTAACTGGTGGGTCATTAAGGGGTGATGGTGGGTCCCGCAGCCAGACCAGTTGAGAACCACTGTCCTAGCCTGTAAGGGGCACACAGACACAGTGTAAACCAACATGCACTTTTAACTGTAGTTTACAAGCCAAGAGCAGACTGCAGTGTTAGCAGTGGTATTGAAGAACAAGGACCATAACATTTAGCATCTCAACTGTCTGATGCCACAAGTAGCAGCTATATTTTTAAGCTGTTTATTGTACCGACTGTCCGAAGCAAGCAAACTATTGTATTCAACAACTGTATTTTGACCAACTAGCTATTGCATATTCTAAGCTGGCTAATCACTACTTCACCAAACTTCTACCACCATACATGTGATATTGGAAACGTATTGGATGTGTAAAACATTGTATAAAGCCTTTTGTGTCCCCAAAGGTGTCACATCTCTCCCTCCTGAGATACTGTCCATGAAAAACACAAACAGATTAGGTGACAAGTGACAACCCTGGCCGAGTTCAACACCAACTGCAAGTGTTTGACTCTGTGCCGAGGACACGGACAAAGCTCTCCCTTTGGGAGGTTCCCTTCACAAGAACCGGATGGCTTGTAGCAATTACCTCACATCCCTGCAGTACCCCCCACAGAACTTCCCGGGGAAACCGGCCATGAGTCTTCTCCAAGTACACAAAACACATGTAGACTGGATGGGAAAACTCCCAGGATCCCTCCAACAACCTTGCAAGGGTAAAGAGCTGCTCCAATGTTTCACAGGAAGGACAGAATCCACATTATGCCTCCTGTATTTCAGCTTTAAAGTCAGAACCTTGTTTCCAGCACCCTGGAATAAACTTTACCTGGGAGAATGTGCAATGTGATACCCCGATAATTAGAGCGATAATTGGTCCTCCTTTTTAAAAAATGGGAATACAAACCTTGGTCTGCCACTTCACAGGCACTGACCTCCATTTAAGAGGCGTGTCAGCCAAGACAGAACAACAATGTCCAGAGCCCTTAGCATTCTCTGAATATAAAGACGGGGGACTCTGTCGTGACACCAATACTCAGGAAAGAAATATTCCACATAACATGTGATTTACAGAACAGGTCTATAAACACATGCTCTGCCTTCTTTGTACATAATGTGAAAGGTGAAGGAGAGACATATCAAGCGGAGGATTTATATTTGCAGATGGCATTAGAATCCTCTTCACGCAAAACAAATCCAAGCTATTGATCATAAGCTGAATGAAGACTGATTTTATATCAAAGCAAAAAGGAAAAACTTAAATACACTGGAGTCATTTACAGTCTCAAACCTCTGAACATTGGAACAAAACAACGGCTTCAAACCATGAATCAGCCAAACCCAGTTGCATCATTTGCTCACCTGAATGGTGACTACGCGCGGCAATGGTTGGCGTGTGTTGGCTCCGCCCTCTATAGCAATGCCAAGGGTGTTGGCATTTTTCGCCACTCTTACCAAGGTAGCTGTGGGAACTGGGCCCGGTGAGCCAGTCTGCTGGGACACAAACGGAAGAGCAGTCAGAAGAAAGAGAAAGAGAGCTCGGTTGAACCTCATATTGTCACCATTGCAAAATTTAAAGAAGTAGATCAGACCTGCAAACATGGAATCAGAGATTTACCGACAATACTTTTTGTAACAATGCTGAACCGAAAATCCAACAAATGAAAGTGTGAAAATAGGATTAAGCTTCATTCTTCACACGACTGACGACATCACACTGAACGCATTTGATTACAAACCGTCCAGAAATAAGTGTGTGATGTTATCACCATTCTGTACAATACATTGTGCCTTACCCATCTCTATGGCAGCGGGCTTCGGCCCTGCCTTTGAGTGTGGCTGTTCATGAGATGTGTTACATTTGCTACCTTTGCCTGTCTACGTGGTGAATGCTTCTCTTTGTGATGCATCAGTGTTTGTGCACTAAGATTATAGAGTTTCACTGAAGTGCAGAGAGGAGAGAAGTGGCTTTGGCACAACATAGTACAGCTGGACAGAATTACTCAAGTCTATAACTGTGTCCTAAATTCATACTACATACTCATCACTTACAGTAATGTCAGTTAAAGTTAGAATAAAAACACAAACTGATACAATATGTGCAACATCAGAAGTCCATCAACTGCGACTTTAGAATATCACTGCCAGTTAAACTTCTGTTAGTGTGCATCTGGTTTGAGTACACTTTGTTTTGTCACTTTTCCAATGTGAATACACTATAGTATAGTGACTATACTACAGTACAAACATGATTAGAATGTACATGCCGTATGTCTGCTCAGCAGGATGGATGTGTTGACAGGCTTGTGTCACTGTCATGTTCTTTTAACTGTTACAACATACCCACCACAGCTTTAAGTTCAAAAACTAAAAGAGCTCATCCTAGTGTATATCTTTATTCTCTTTCTTCATCTCAGACTTCAGCCCAATGCTTCATTTACAGGACATGTCAAGAGGATTCGTTTATTTTGTAGAAAGATCGTAGAAAAGTATGAAAGCATAAAAGTACAACTATTATAACCTGTAACCTGTTTGATTTAAAAGTACAACCGTTGAAACATATAACCTGTTTTATTTCATGATAGGAGTGATGAAACATATAAACTGCATATAAAATAGTCACTCAAAACTTATATAATCCTCCCTGTACAGGATCAAACTAGTTACATTCTGTGTCTGAGCTAGAAGCAGGAGGACTCATGTGTGAGTGACTCATGAACCTGAGGGATGTACCAGCCTCAGACCAGCATAAGAGGAGCCAGCAGAGCTGAGAGAAAAAGCGACTTCCAGCGTAGGGTCTGATCATACTTCTTTAACAAGACGAATAGGCTTAAAGGTCTAACGCCCTGAGGGGGACTAGAAGACCCTTCTGCTATCAGAAGACAGCATGGAAAAAAGAACAAAGAACAAAGTCACAGCGAGAGCTGACAGAGAGCCTGTTAACAGCAGGAGTGTCAGCATTAGCTGTTGTAGCACTGAGACTGTTTCATTGAAGTGAAATTGTTGTATGTGATTGTTGTGACCTTAATAAAACCACAGCTTTACCATTTGTAAGTGTCTGAAACCAAACTAAGTACTCTGGTTTTTAGACTAGTTTAACCCTCTTCCCCTGTCCCTGAACGTGTGATACAGAAGTGATGACTGACTCTACCAGAGGAGCTTAAGGTAAGTTCCCTGGGTGAGGACTTGGCAGCGTTAGTCAAAAATGGAGAGAAACTTAAAATAGGCAGTAGTAAGGTACAGACGATCTACGTAGCTACTCATACGGGGTGTTAGGGACATCTGTGCCATGCATCTCTTTTATAATCTGCTCCTTTTTTTTTTTTGAATTCATACCAATTTCTGCTCATCAGTTCATCTGTTGATTATTTGATTGGATGAGTGGGTTGAATGAAACATGGTGAAGTGGTTATTTATGACAATGTGAAGCCCTCACTTGTCTGGACCCTGGAAGAAGTGCATGGGTCCCTGGCTGTTCCAGAGTGCCCTGCTGGTTCTTGCTGGGTCGAGGGCTGCCATGCTTACTGAGGCCTCCTGCTTCAGTGATATCCACCCCGCTGTCCTCACTCAGAGTCTGGCCACTGTCTGACAGCTGGGACAGGGTGGACCCTGGAAGAGACACGATAATGTTTACAGTGTACAAACAATCACTACATACAACAATAGATAGTGTCAGTTCTCGGATAGTGGACTTTATCTTCTCAACTGAAGAGAGAATCTTTATTCTAGACCAGACATAGTACATTCTAAATGCTGAATAGTCAGTTTTCTACAACATAGCCGCACACTGCTTCATGATTTCTGCATCCTTTATAAGGTGTTGTAACTTATATATTGTATAGATTGTAATGGTCACTTGAGTCCAATCTTTTTGAATGGCAGTTGGGATTGGGATCCTTTGTGTGTTATTTTCTTTCCCACATGTAATGTTCTGTACTTGTTGGCGTTATCAGTGGCCTGGTATGTAAAGACACGATGTAAACATGGACTTTTATTATTGTTGTTACTCTTTTCATGTCCCTCTTGAGCACTAAATGGGACATTTGTAAAGCGCAATACGGGAGCATGGAGCGCGCAGACAAGCGAGACCGTCGGCATTGAGTGGCCTTGGCAAGCATGATTTCCAGGTGACCCTTCAACCAAGAACTTTAACCAAACTATGTGGTTTCTATGTTGTGAAAACATTGGGCTAATGCTAGACAAGACCCATCATCTGAAAGGACTGTGGTGAGATTGCGTTGGTTCTACAGCTTATTGAACAAAGGACAAAGATTGATTTGAGTTATAATAATATATGCTGGTATACGCAGGAAACTGTCTCTTTTGTTTCCATATGTCATTTGTGGAGTGAAGTTGTGTTGTGGTCTCATGAATAATTGAAACCTTTAGGAGGTTTAGGTAAATGTAATACGCTGCTTAAAAGTATATGCAGGGGGCAGCCAACACATAGCCGATACACTCAACACTACATTGCATACAGGTACATCCTCCCTGCCTGCATGACTATTGCTGCACGCACAAATGTCTACCACAAGCCAGCAGGGGGCAGCCATGGATAGCAGTACACATAAAGAAAACACACACCCTCATCCCACCTTCACGCCACAACTAGACAAAATAAAAGTGACATCAGCGATAAAGCAGCCTGTTCCATGTATCTAGAGCTGTCTGAGGAGGAACAACAACAGTCTGATGAGTATGAGGATGTTGAGGCAGTCACATTTACAGAACTGCTTCAGGACCTTCAATTGAGGGTTGAGACCTAAGAAAATCAGCACACTCAATCGTTTAAGGGTCTTGAGGAGACTAAAGTCCTCACTAAGACCAGGAGGGTGGATCACATCACTCCAGTTCTGAGGTCTTTGCACTGGCTTCCTGTCAAACAAAGAATTGACTTTAAAATCCTGCTGCTGGTTTATAAAGCACTGAATGGTTTAGGGCCAAAATACATCTCTGATCTGCTGCTACCTTATGAACCATCCTGACCCCTTAGGTCGTCTGGGACCGGTCTACTTTCTGTTCTCAGAGTCAGAACTAAACATGGAGAAGCAGCGTTCAGGTTTTCTGCTCCACATATCTGGAACAAAGTCCCAGAAAGCTGCAGGTCTGCTGAGACCCTCAGCTCCTTTACATCAAGATTGAAGACTTTTCTGTTTGCTGCTGCCTTTAATTGAACCAGATTCAAGGATATTAATCAATTTCCTGCATTTCTGCATTTTACTACTGTATTTTATTTCTTACACTGTTTTTATTGTTTCAATGAATGTTCTTAATTGTTTTTAAATCTCCTTTTATTTTGCCTTATGTTTTGATGCTTTTAATGGTTTTATGTGAAGCACTTTGAATTACCTTGTTGTTGAAATGTGCTATACAAATAAACTTGCCTTGCCTTAAATAGTGTATCAAGACGAGGCTGTTACTTTCCCATCACTGCCTAGAGCCACAATCAAATGACGTATTAAAATAGAGTTTCCCCTGTTTAGTGAGTTAAGGAGTTCGACTGATGTCACAGATTTCATTGAGCAGTGTGAGAATTCTCTCACTGGGTGTTCTGTCAATAGGAATACAAGGCTCAAAGGGTCAAGCTGTCCTTGATTCAAGGTGCACATACTCCTTGAAGAGTAGAACCCTGTGCAGTGACATAAGGAAGGCAGGTGAGGCACTGAGTGTGAGTGAGATCCCAAAATGTATCATGACCAAGGGGCAAGAGAGCGAGGCAATAAGGAAGACCTTACTTCTCACCCTCCACTATGCCCCCAAACTGTTTGCAGACTGTCTGCATACATGAACTCTGTGACGACCAACTTTGCATGCCTCTATTTCTTGGCCTGGACTTCATATGTGCTAGCACCTGAGGAAATATGTTATGCCAGGGGGGAAAGAATAAAAGTCCTTATCAAATGCTCCTGATACACTGCAGTGCGGTCGTGCAGAGCCTTCAGTCAACTTTATCATAACTTAGTGTAATGGAAGATTCCAGGGTCAAACAGCCTGCCATTACACTCTTGGAAGCCCAACCTGACGTGGTCAGACCAGTGCTGCAGAAGTGATCTATAGTTTAGACACTGGCACAACTGCTGTCGTAAAGCACAAGGTTTCAACAACAGAGGAGCTGCCAGTGCGAAGGAGAGCTTTCCAAGTGTCACTACAACAGCAAGTTCAGGAGCAACTTAAGAAAATGCTCAGCAATGGTGTCATATAACTGTCCTCTTCTGCGTAGGCTTGCCCAGTAGTTTTGACCCTAAGAAAGGCTGGGACACCCTGCCTCTGTTTGGACTACAGGGGAGTTAATGCTAAATCACACCACCATGCCTCTCCAATGCCACTGGTGCATAAAAATGCAAAAGAATGTGGTCTCAGGTAAAGGAGTTGAAGTAGACCCAGAAAAGGTTGATGCCATCATAGCCTACCCAGCACCCACTGCCCATCTTTTTTTTGTTAGAAAAGGGGGTATTATGAAAGTGGCCTGCTCACTGTTAGGCTGCCTTTTGGGCTTGTTGCAGTCACCACCTGTGCTAGCTCAGCCAAGGCCATACCTTGTTTTCTTTTCAGCAATGTGGGAGCTGTCTTGATGCAGACCATTGAGTGAGAAGAAAGATGCAACGCCTTTGCTTCAAGAGTTCTCCAACTGAGGTATTCCACCTCAGAGAAATAATTCCTTCCAGTAGTGTTGGCAGTGAAGTGGCTGCATTATCTAGAAGGGGAAATGTGTGATGTAATCACAGACCACAGTGCTCTTAACTGGGCATTCAACTGTCAAGCATCATCCCGTCTCACCATTTGGACTCTGCAGCATTGTGCTTCCGGGTCCATTATAAGAGAGGTTGCTGTAACGTTCATGATGCTTTATACTGCACACGTCAACAACAAGAAGGCAGTGTGTGTATGACTTAAATTGCACTGGTCTGATCTACCCTTCAGGACATTGAAGAGGCTCAGCAGAATTTCTCACTTACTTCCACATGATCCATTTTTGAGGACATTTTGGAGGATGAAGACACTCCTGAAGAATGTGGCGTGTTGGCCAAGGATTCACAAAGATCTTTGCAGTCATGTCCGTGCATGCCATACTTTTCAGCAATACAAAGGTTCTAATGACAAGCCAGCTCAGATCACCAGGTGAGATGATAGGAGAGGACTTCATGGGGCCAATCTCACGCAGCAAAGCCCGGAATGGACCTCCTGGTGTTTAGCAGTCAACAGCCTGCCTGGCCTGCCAAGCGATGATCAAGATTTAATGCAAGCAGCCATGGGATCACTTCTGACGCTTCAATGTGACGCTTTGCTGCCATGATAGCGAGCCTGATTAATGCTGATGCCTCTGATCATCCCTGCAGAGACACCAGATCCATGTCCGCCAGATTATAATGACGAAAGTATCGGCGACATCTGTGTTCAGTACATCAGCTTCCTGCAGAAGTCCAGCAATAAGACTGTTGTGGGGCATGTCGGGTTACCAATGCCATTCGTCATCATGATTAAACTCTTCAGATCGGTTTCATGTGTCATTTAACGCTTTAAATGTGTTGAGGAGGAGGAATCATCTGCCACTCGTCTCCGGCTCAGCCATTTGTTCTCCCTCACCAATCTCCACACTGGAAACGGGAGGTATTAGATGCAGTGCCATGATGACTGCTGCATCTTTTGCAAGACAGCCAAACGTTGATGCATTCAGGGACTTCAACTCCTGTACAGACTTTTCCATATCGGTCTCTCATGGGCTGGCCATTAGGGAAGGTCTTGCGGCTCTGAGGTCTGAGACAGGATATCACAGCATTTTTGCTGGTCCTCTAACACAGTTTTAGGAGGAGTGGCGAAAAGCATCGGCATGTTAATAGCTTGGAAGAACAGGACACTGAGACTTTGTTATTTTTTCCAGCTCTACAGCATTCCTTCTTCGTTCATGGGCATCAAGGAGATGAAACTATCCTCCCAGAAGGAGATGGGTTACCTCTCAGCAGCGATGCAAGACCTGTTACAGAAACAAGCTGTGCCTGTAGTCCCCATTCACGAGAGACAGAAAAGGTTTTACTCTAACACAAACCTGTGTTGGCACTTCGCAACACATTCCATATGTTAACCAACAGGCGGTTACTTGAGCTGGGCAATTGGTTCACCACTGTTGACTTACAGGTGCATTCATTCAAGTAGAGTAGTGGCTTCAAAACTTTGCAGGGTATAGCCTACAATAGCAAATACTGGGGGTTATGGCAGCTGCCCAACCTTCGTTTGGATGATAGGAAGCACAAGCCACGCTAGCTTACCATTTCCCCCTCACTGATGGTAGGTAGGTAGACTGGTAAACGTTGTGTGGCCTCCTCAAGCTACTGGCAGTGTTCATGGTCAAGTGTATGCACCAGCCATTTCCGCCTGCCACAAGGGTTTTGGTGACAGAACGGTCTTTGGTCCTCTTGTGAAGCGATTCTTGCAAGGGGTCAGGAGACAGTGCTCCATGATGCATGCCTCCTCCCTGCAGTGGGACTGCCATTGGTGGTGAATTGGTGAGGGGTCCCTTTGAGCTGCTGATGCGCCCTGCTATGAGGGAGTTTTCACAGCGGTTTCAACAGCTTTACTGCTACAACATAGTAATTTGCTTTCTCTCGCGTTTTAGTTGGTCTCCATGCAGTCTAACAATGATGTTATGGATTACGGAATGAAAAGATTAAACATCAGAGAGCCTGGTAACAGGTAAAACCTCAACAGCTCACATCAAGGTCTGTGGATTATCTTGAGCAACTGGGTCACGATTTCTGAAAAGAGATATTGCTGTTAAGTTTTTCATATGTATATTTTCGGGACTTTTTACATCACAAGCCGAGTGCCATATACTCCCATTATCTTTGTGAGAGAACGCGGATAGCTGGTATCTGCAAAACTAGGCAACTCAAACCAAAACAATTTAGAGTGCTAAATAGCATTACAGATAAGAGGAAAATATGTATTTGTTTATGTAATTGTCCTTTCAATACCATCCCATAAGTAATGTTGTTGTTATTTGTAGGAAATTACAATTTTGCCCAAATAATTGTATCTTATGTTGAGGCATACATTGAGTCAACACCCACAGCCAAACACAGACACACTCACAGACACACAATTTATGTACCTCTTTGCTGTTGTGTGGAGTCTGCAGACAGCCGGTTCATGTTTGTTATGATGACATTCTGGGTGAGGGCAGGTGAGCAGGGACGGTCAAGACTACAGGGTGGAGCAGTAGGTGTGATGAGAGAGGGGCAGGGGGAGGGACATGGCGAGAGATGGGGTGATGGATGACGGGATTGCATGGGAGAGGCTGCCTTGGAAGAGGACGCAGACTTTGACAAGTAGGTGGACTTCTCATAGGAGCTGGATCTGGAAGCGAGTTTGACAGATGCCTCTGGCTTTGCAGAGCTGGAGGAGTCTCGGTGGTGTAGGAAGCCTGGACAGGTGTGGTGTCCTGAACTGGGCTGGCTGTGGTGGGCAGCATGGTGGTGGAAGTGATGAGCAAAGTGGGGGTGGTTCTGGTGTTCAGATTTAGAGAGTTGAAGGGAACTCTGGCAGGTGTGATGGAGAGCATTTAGCGAAGCATGGTGGCTTGCACCAGAGCATGTGTGATAGGCAGAGACTGGTGAGGGCTGGTGGGTGGTGGGGAGGGCTTTGAGTGACTTGTGGAGGCACTCCTGGAGCAGCCAGGTGGGGCCAGTGAAGAGCAAGCTGGAACGGGGCTGCATCCGCCAAGCTGAAGGCTTCCGGCTATGCTCCTTCTCTTTAGACGGCTTGGTCTGAGCCTGGAGAGGGGCAGTCCTGAAGAATGGAGGAGATTCATTTGAAGCCTGCCTTTCATCCTGTCAATGAAAATAAGGCAACAGTATACATGAATCCCACATGGAGGGTGTAGCTCCTCTCTCGGTGCCTAATGAATTACAAAAGAAGAAAAATAATCTTTACATTACAATCTTTAAGATCTCAGTCCTGGATGACATAGCAAAACCTGTGGATCAGTGGATTTTTTTTTCTTACATGAAACAGAGACAGGCCAGTTGTTTCCCACTGTTTTCACATCCTAAAAAAAATGCAGACAATAATAAATACTTTAATATAGGGCCCTAGCCCTATTTTTAGGCCTCTGCTCGAAAATTGCATACCCATACTAAAGAGAGTGTAGATCTCTAACTACAAGGTATATTTTAATAATTTTGATGGTTAAATACAGGTAAAACTTGTGAGACACTTGTTCAGATGTGTAAATATTGTGTATATGTTACTGGTTAATAGTGAATGAAGATGGAACACAGCTCAAATTGAAAAGTTTCAGGTTCACCTGAAAAAAAAGCACTTGTACTGAAAATATTTATTTGAAATAATGCAGATACAAGCCTAAAAATACGCTACAGACAGATGGACCTTCTTCAGTCCCCTCAAATAAGAACGGCCGCTTGTGAGCCTTCTTAATCAGGGTTGAAATGTTCACAAAGATGTGAACACCCAGAAACGTAAAGCTAATGACGCGCTCAACCTGCGTCTCATTGATACTGTATGGGTGTGTGACAAAGTAAATGAGAACTCTTCTTCACCAACTACTCGTACCTTACATGTTCTTCTTACACATTATGATATATTTTACTATAGCGTCCATGTTGTTTCCACATGATAACTTAAAGCTTATGAACACAAAGAAGTCAGAAGAACAATTTCCTAAGTCCCGAAATGGGTCAATCCTACAAACATGTGAATGCACAATAAATCTGCTGGGCAGTCTGTCTTGTCTCAAGTCCGATTCAATCAGTCCTTGCTTCTTCAATTAGTGCAATTGCTGCACTACGTAACACTATCAACATTCATTTTAGTCATTTAAACACTCTGAGCAAGGATATACAACATAGGCTGTCTCAACAACAATCTTCTGCGTCCACGTTCAAGACAATTATTCTTGCTGGGGTTATGGGCTCGTTGCTGCTCCTACTTATAGCAACCACATCAGCTCACTCTAGCCATGGCATCTCCCACAGGGATGCCAGCGCCCCCGCCGCCTACTTCCAGCAACCACAGAAGCTTGATCTAGCCAGTGCTCCTAGCCGGTGCTCCATTCCCGCCAGCCACCGGACACCAGCGGTCCACCATAGCTTCCCCCAACCTTCTTTCTACGACCCTCTCTACCCTCCTCCCTTCTTCTTCCCTACACCCTTTCATCCCTCCATCCCCCTACCCTACATCCCTCTACCTCGATACCTACCCTACATCCTTTCAACCCTCTACCTCAACCCCTTCATCCCTCTACCTCTGCCCCTACCCTACATCCCTTCATCCCTCTACCTCAACCCCTTCATCCCTCTACCTCTACTCCTACCCTACATCCTTTCACCCCTCTACCTCGACCCCTCATCCCTCTACCTCTACCCTACATCCTTTCACCCCTCTACCTCGACCCCTTCATCCCTCTACCTCGACCCCTACCTACATCCCTTCATCCCTCTACCTCGACCCCTTCACCCCTCTACCTCGATGCCTACCCTACATCCTTTCACCCCTATACCTCAACCTCTTCATCCCTCTACCTCGACCCCTACCCCTTCATCCCTCTACCTCGACCCCTACCCCTTCACCCCTCTACCTCTACCCCTACCCTACATCCCTTCATCCCTCTACCTCGACCCCTACCCTACATCCCTTCATCCCTCTACCTTGACCCCTTCATCCCTCTCGCAATAAACCTCTCGAAACTCATATCGTTGTTGGATTGGTCCTTGTTAGTGAAATTACAATAATGTGTCAGGAATACTTACCCTGCAGAGAGCCATTTGGTAATGTAAATGAGCTAGTGAATTAGTCCAAGAATGTCAGGGATGTCCCTGTGGTATAGCCTGAAGCAGTCTAGGTGTGAACTGGACAACCTATATTGTACAGTTAGATTTTTGCTCATGGAAGGAGAGTAGAGGTGACCTGTGGCACGAGTTATTTTTCTTGTATTTATTTGTTGTTTTCCCTGAGTTACACACGTAATGGAGAGCTGTGTAAATAAACATTATCCTCTGGTAACTCTGCTAAGTTTGCCTACACACCACCTTTGATATTTGAGCTAGACTATTCTACAGGGTGTATGTGCCACCTATGCTCTTCTTGAAGTCGGCGATAAGGTCTTTAGTCTTCTTGGTGTTGACGGCAGTTTGCCTTGTTGTCAGCTTACCAAGCCACCAGGTGATGGACCTCCTGGCTGTAGACCGACTTACGTATCATTGTTGATGAGACCAACCACCTTTGTGTAATCTACAAACTTGATAATGGTATTAGAATTATGTGCAGTCATAGGTGAAAAGGGACTAGATGAGAGGACACAGACCTGTGGGATGCCAGTTTTCAGATTGAGGAGGTGTGGTCTGTTGGTTGCAAAGTCCTGTATCCAGTTGCAGAAGGAGATCTCGATGCCCAAATCATAAGCCTTCTGAATTCAAATTTCATCTCTTGCACAGAAGAATAGCCTAATTGTTTAATTTCAAACTAGCCAGAAACAAAATAAAAGTAAACAGGCATGTTTTCGTTAGTGTTTCCATTCTTCCAACAATCAGCAACTATGGTTTTGTCAAAATGAATCCTTAAGTCACCTAAAAAGATGTGGAAATATGGTTGCTCTACACGCTTTTTTCTCCCCGTAGTTTCTGTTTCTACCGGCTGGCTGTAAAGCAGCTTCCTCTGTGCTGTAGCTCAGAAACAGCTCTCACTCCTTTTACGGAGAAATACGCAAAATACGACGCCAAAAATGGCCCCAAGATGGCCCTGCTGGTCTTTGTTGCCTTTTCTGGTCTATCTTCGGGATCTACTTATCTCGCACCTTCAGGATGTATTTGAACATTTTTAATTTTAAAAGAAGGACATACATGGAAATCATTCACAGACGAAACTGTTTCCCCTGCATAATCATATTTTCAATGCAAATAAAACAAAGAACAACACATACCAGTTCAATGTCTTGTAAGGCATTTGTGTTCTCTTCCTGGTGGTTTTCTGTCCATTCACCAATTGTGCCATCAGTCTGAAAGAAACAGTATGAGGCACTGTAGTACTGTGGGGCTAAACCTGAAATACAAACTTATATTTAATATTATTTAATCCAGCTGCCAGATGGATGGGATTTGCCCCACAGGGCAACACAAGTAGTGCAAGGAAGTTAAGATGGTTAGACATTAGCATCGTGACATCAAAGTATGTTGCTTTGGTTCTGTTATTGATTTGTCTCGCTCCATGTCCACTTCTATTTGACAATTGACAAGGTTTTCATGCAGCATGCAGCTGAGCGTGCAATCTTTTCAGATTTTATTTTCAAATAAAAACGCTCACTCAGCTGTTAGCAAAAAGCAGTGACTTAGGATACAACAGTAAGCTAATCACTACAGTTAGGACTTCTTGAAGTGGTGTTATATGAGGACGTTATTGTCAATACTACCCACAGTAGATGGCGGCCGACACGCTACATTTAGAATATTTTGACCTCTTTACCATCAGACAGCCCTTTACGTTAGGGAACGCAAGCATTCATTCATTCTCTTCAAAGCCGCCAGACTACTTCAACAAAACAACATTCTCGCACAGAACACAGGAGTTGCTGATCTGCCGTTGTCTTGATCGCATGGTTTGTTTGAAGTAACGTGGAGTCCACAGCGGCACATTGCCGGTACTCCTGTCCTGCTTCTCCGAAGTATTTTCAAAGTTAAAGCTTTTATTTATTGTCTTGGCCTCCTGTTTTCTAAAATCAACAATAAGCACCTTGGTTTTACTGAAAAGTGAAAATACTCCACTACACGTAAATGTCCTGCATTCAAAACGTAACTACTTAGTATGTAATCAGCTAAATGTAGTTACGGTAAAAGTATTGACTGTGCAGTAAAATGTTCCCTTTCTGTATTTCACACTCAGCTCTCCTCAGAATGAGCCCGGGCCAGCAGATCACTGTGTCACACAAGAAGAGAAATAACAGGCTTAGAATGGAAAAGTTGTTTCTGGTTATTCAGTTAACACAGATGATTAAACTAAAGGATGAATCAGAACATAAATTAAATATAGTGTGGTACATGTACACTCAAGTTGAATCTGTCTCCACTCAAGTATAAAACCGGAGAGCCGTTTTATTTCATTCGTTGTTCACTCTGAATCTTCCTTCTTTTAGAGAATTAAACACAAACGTGTAGCTTCATTTATGTTATGGTCCTAATCTACCCTACAATATCATAGGAACCCTATTATTATTATTAAAATAATAATACAGGCTTCAGCAGCGCTGCTCTGAGCAGAGTCATGTGGAGGTGTGGCTACATGATTCCAGAGCTACGTCTGGCCTGCTCACGTGTGCTACCTGCTAGCTGTTGGTGCGCACTGCAGCTGTTCGGATTGAATACATAAGGAACACCACTGGGAAGCTACAGAATTATAGAAAAGAACTCAAAACATAAGGATGCAGAGGAAGCTGTTCAAGCGCAGATGAAACAGTGCTGTCAGACTGACGTGCAGTGTTAGGTCTTGTAGGCCCAAACTGCTGGAGGAAGTAGATGAGAAGCAGACTGTACGCTGGCACAATGAGGTCTCTGTGGATCGATGCGGGCGACAGTTAAACATCAATACATAGTCGCTGACTTGCCACTAAGACAAGTTGCTCTGTGTCAAACACTGATGCCAGGAGACTGGAGGAGAGGGAAACACATGATATGTGCAGTGGCACACACACACACACACACACACACACACACACACACACACACACACACACACACACACACACACACACTTTCAGTAATCTATGTGGGTCTTATGAATAGATGTCAAATAATGCAGTGCAAGAGACGAGCAAAGCGGAGACATAATGACCATCATGCCCATGTACAGGACTGTGTGTCTTCATCATATAAACACTGCAAGTTATGTACACAATATTACAACGGGTGTCACATCTTTGTGTATAGTAGATGATCTACCGTAGCAGGGACGGCTTGGTCTGTATCATGGATCACACAAGGGAAGTGGTGACAGTGGCCCTGTGGATGGAGCACTCCCAGGCCTCCATGCCAGCTCTGGTTGGCCTCCCTCTCACGGTGCAACACCAGCCTGTCGTACAACTCAAGGTCCTGGTGAGCAACCAGACTCCTCACCTCAGACAACATGGACAACTGCAGGATTGGAGAAGTGAAACCAAAGCAGTGATAAGATCACGCATGAGAGAAAGAGCAGAGAGTTGCTGAGCTCAGGTTGTTTAAAAGTTACTATTGAGGTTAAATATGTATATTAACTATAAAAATGTACCAAAACAATATTAATAACGATACAACAATGAATTTTATAACAATTAATGGTTTATAACTGATTTTCATAAACCATCAATAGAGCATTTTGTTACATCTTAAACACCATTAATAAAGGGTTCCTTATATTCTTTTAAATTCTATTGTAAATTGTAATATGTTTCTATTTCTTGCACTGTTGATTGTTGTTTATTGTTCAATGTTATTGTCTAATGTTATGCACCACCTGCCATGACAAATTCCTTGTATGTTACATACATTGGCAATAACCGGTTCTGATTCTGATTCTGATTCTGATCCTTATTAGAACACCTTTCTGTAAAAAAGCCTTGTTCAAGACATATGAGTTGGTCTTATTATCAGGTTATACGTATATTCCCACTTTCTGAAACATTCAAGCCTTTTTCTGAACTTTATTTTACAAGCTCAAACAGTGCAGCTCCTTTTAAACCCCCCATGGACCAGCGGTAGAGTCACCAAGCTGCTGCTGCAGGCTGCTGTACCTTTGCATGTGTGTTAAAGAGCTCAAACAGAGCCATGGCCAGCGGCTCCACTTCTATGTGTCCCTCCTTGTACTCCTGCAGGTAGTAGGCCATGGTCTGCCTCTCTGGCTCCGTTAGCAGCATGTAGGCCTGCTGCTCCAGAGACACCTGAGCACCTGGCGGGCCTACACCTCTGTGTACTGCTGGCTGGAGGAACAGGTCGAAAGACAAATGAAGAAAGAAAGAAATGAGGTTCACACACAGACACAGGATAAGAAGAGTTATCTCACACTGCAAGTCCAGCAGCATGCAGAGAGAAAGTATTCCGATGTGTGCAGACCTTCCATCACCCTTCCTCTCATCCTGAGCTCAGGGAACATGCACCACCTGAAAGCTGCAGGGCACGTCAGTCACCATGTGTCTGCATTCAGGACTCCATCATTGTTATCTCTCTAAGCTGCTCAACTTGGAAACAGTTCTTCTCACTGTTAGTAGATAGATTGAGTGTCAGCGAGGTTCCATGACTTTACACAGATTGTGAAAACTGTTGTGCAGTCTGGAATAAATAGATAAATGCAAAGAGGAAAAGCTGCTGGGACTTTCCATCCTGAACATGTTTAGCTGTAAATGGGGCAAAAACAAATAAGCAGCTCATTAGATGAAATGTGTAAAAGCTTACATGTTGCTACTTAAACATCTCTGTGCTCACGTAAGACATGACAAAATAAAGGAGCCATCAAGGTCATCAATGAGAAGGCTTTTCTCTGCACTTAAGGTTAAATTATGTGCACAAGTGAAGGTTGGTATGCTTAGAGGCATCCGGAGAGACAGAATAGAATAGAATAGAATCCAGGGATAAAGAGAAGATAACTTGATTGTTGGATTGGAATGTAAATATTTTATAAAACTCCATCCATCCATCCATTTTCCTCCGCTTATCCGGGGTCGGGTTGCGGTGGCAGCAGGCTGACCCAGACCTCCCTCTCACCGGCAACATGTTCCAGCTCATTCTGGGGGATTCCGAGGCGTTCCCAGGCCAGCTGGGAGATGTAATCTCTCCAGCGTGTTCTGGGACTTCACCGGGGTCTCTTCCCAGTTGGACGTGCCTGGAAAACCTCCAGTGGGAGGCGTCCAGGAGGCATCCTAATTAGATGTCCGAACCACCTCAGCTGACTCCTTTCGACGCGAAGGAGTAGCGGCTCGACTCCAAGCTCCCTCCTGATGACCGAGCTCCTTACCCTATCTCTAAGGCTGAGCCCGGCCACCCTACGGAGGAAGCTCATTTCGGCCGCTTGTAGCCGCGACCTTGTCCTTTCGGTCACGACCCAGAGTTCGTGACCATAGGTGAGGGTAGGAACGTAGACCGAGTGGTAAATTGAGAGCTTTGCCTTCCGGCTCAGCTCCCTCTTCACCAAGACGGTCCGGTGCAGCGCCTGCTTTACTGCTGCAGCTGCACCGATCCGTCTGTCGATCTCCCGCTCCATCTTACCCTCACTCGTGAACAAGACCCCGAGATACTTAAACTCCTTCGCTTGAGGTAGGCACTCCGTCCCCACCTGGAGGGAGCAATCCACCGGTTTCTGGCAGAGAACCATGGCCTCAGATTTGGAGGTGCTAACTCTCATCCCCGCCGCTTCACACTCGGCTGCAAACCACCCCAGTGAATGCTGGAGGTCATGATCCGAGGAGGCTAACAGGACCACATCATCTGCAAACAGCAGAGAGGCGATCCTAAGATCCCCGAACCTGACGTTCTCCGCCCCGAGGTTGCGCCTAGATATCCTGTCCATGAAAGTCACGAACAGGACCGGTGACAAAGGGCAGCCCTGGCGGAGGCCAACACCCACCGGGAACGTGTCTGACTTATTACCGAGAATGAGGACACAGCTCCTACTGCAGTCGTACAGAGACCGGATGGCCCGTTGTAATGGGTCCGGCACCCCATACTCCCGCAGCACCCCCCACAAGGACCCCCGAGGGACCCAGTCGAAAGCCTTCTCCAAGTCCACAAAGCACATGTAGACTGGTTTGGCAAACTCCCAGAACCCCTCCAGTAGTCTTGCGAGGGTAAAGAGCTGGTCCACTGTTCCACGGCCGGGACGGAATCCGCACTGCTCCTCTTGAATCCGAGGTTTGACAAGCGGTCGGAGCCTCCTTTCCAGCACCCTGGCATAAGCCTTCCCCGGGAGGCTGAGTAGTGTGATACCCCGGTATTTCGAGCACACTCTCCGGTCCCCCTTTTTGAAGATGGGAACCACCAACCCGGTCTGCCATTCCATGGGCACTGATCCCGACCCCCATGCGACATTGAAGAGGCGTGTCAGCCAGGACAGCCCAACTATGTCCAGCGCCTTCAGCATCTCAGGGCGGATCTCATCCACCCCAGGCGCCTTGCCACCAAGGAGCTTTTTAACTACCTCAGCGACCTCTGCCAGGGATATGGGTGAGCCTCCCCCTAGGTCCTCAGGCGCTGCCTCCTCTGCAGAGGACATGTTGGTCGGGTTTAGGAGTTCCTCAAAGTCCTCTTTCCACCACCCGACGATGTCCCCCATCCGGGTTAGCAGTTCCCCCCCTGCTGAGAACAGCCTGGGGTAAGCCCTGCTTTCCCTTCCTGAGCCGTCGGATGGTTTGCCAGAACCTCCTTGAGGCCAACCGAAAGTCCTTCTCCATGGCCTCCCCGAACTCCTCCCATGCCCGAGTTTTAGCATTCGCGACCACCGCAGCTGCAGCCCTTCTGGCCTGCCGGTACCTGTCAGCTTCAGGAGACCCCTGGGCCAACCAGGCCTTGAAGGTCTCCTTCTTCAGCTTGACGGCTTCCCTCACCTCCGGTGTCCACCACCGGGTTCTCGGTTATAAAATTCTGTAAATTGAATTTGACTGTGAACCTCCCTCTGCCAAGTTATAGAACTGACTTTATGTGTATGTACTTGATAAAAGGGTGAACAGATGACTTTATAGCTGATCTGGTCTATGCTTGCATCAGATGAGAGGGTCTTCTAGCTGGGGACAAAATATAATGAAGCAAAGTCAATTGAGTAATATGATTCCTGTTAAAACATTAAACTAGACTACAGAAGGATCATCTGGAGGAATTCTACAATCTGTGGTGCTCTTGTTTGATGTAATGTCTCCTTATGACCTTTACGTGAGCAATGTAGTCAAGTGTTAGACTAACTGTGCCAGGATCCCTGTCTGACCCGTTGTGTGTTACCTCTGTTTCCCCTCATCTCCTCTCCTCATGTGTTCTGTCGTTCCCCTGTTTGTTATTGTGTGCCATGTGCTCTATGTTTGTCCTCTGCCTCCAGACACCTCCCATGGCCACACCCCTGATTGGTGCACAGCTGCGGACACTCCAGCCGATTACCTCCTGCAGGCTAACACACCAGATCCTGATCCCACTAATCATCCTCCTGGCACTATATCAACCCTGGTCCTGCAGGCCGTATCGTCTGCCACCGTCTTCAAACCTGCTATCCTGTGTCGGCCCACGGGTACCACACAGTATCTCCTGCCTGCTATCCTGTGTCGGACCACGGGTACCACACAGTATCTGCTGCCTGCTATGCTGTGTCGGCCCACAGGTACCACACAGTATCTCCTGCCTGCTATCCTGTGTCGGCCCACGGGTACCACACAGTATCTCCTGCCTGCTTTCCGGTGTCGGTCCACAGGGAAACCACACCGCTCCTGCCATCTGTCCGGTGAAAATAAAGTCTGTTCTGTACCGGATTCTGCATCTTGTGGTTGTTATTGGGTCCTATCCTGAACTCCCGACAAACTGCTATTCGATACAAATCCTTAATCAACAGCTACAGGCAAAGACGGCTGGCTGCTCATTCTTGTATAATTGACAGTGTGTCATCTTTTCTGCTTGTCAGGCTAAGCTGAGGAGGCGGTTGTATATTTATAGATTAATCCCTTATTTGCAGGCTGTGTCTAAAAATGGAATTTGCTGTCGTTGTTAGTCAGTCATGTTTCTCACCAGTGCATTGACATTGTTGATGGATTTTTATTTCATAGCCTAAATGTATGCCTTTACCTGAGCAAAGCTTTACTTGTGTAACACTATAGTGATCTTTGGCTGATGGACACAGGTGAAAGTCAAAAGCAAGATTTTGACACCCTTACTTTCCGCTTCACCATCTACTGAATCTGCAGCCAGCACTTTGTTTGTTTTCATTTCCTGTTTTGTCTCAATTTCTGTTTTATGGTAAATAAACACAGCCAACTACACGTCTCTCTGAACCCATGTCCACATTTAAGAGACGCTCAATAGACCTGAGAACCGTATATATTGGATTAAGAACTGATCTTCACAGTTAACAGCCTAACTACTTAACTGTGTGTTTCAGTAGCAGGCTATGTTAGCTTGATGCTTCTATGGTAAAGAGTACTGATGCATAACTGACCAGTACAATGATGGTTGTTGTTACTATTAATACAACCAATAATTGATATACATTTTATTACTGACATGGCTTTGAATGATAAGCTTATTAAGCCTATATTATACTATTTACTTGACATTGATGGGGGGGGGTTGAGTGGTTTTGGGACTGCGGTGTTCATTGGTGGTTGTGTGTGTGTATTTTTATCTTTTATTTTATTTCATTCATTTCTAAGTTATTTTTAACGTATCCAACCGTCTCACTGAGCTTTCTGTCTTTTTTTAATGCTAAAAAGGTGCTGTATAAATAAAGTTATTATTCCTGAGGAAACAAAGGCAACACAACCAGAGGGATAATAAAACACTCTTTAGAGAAGCTGACAGATTCATTTATGTATGCATACTGCAATCCCAAGGTTCATGGAACGCAGCACTAATGAGCTACAGATGACATCAGTTATTGATTTAGGTTAGGGAGTCTAAGCAGCTAATTAAACGATGATGGTGCTGGTGTGAAGTATAGTCCCTTCTCACATCACTCACTATTCTGAGTCCATGCTACAACATGTTGCTAATGCTGGACACAATATGGAGTGGTGGAGAAATGTGAATGATTCATTCAACGCCATGTTTTGATTCCATTAAACCACATATGAAAGAAAATGGATATGATTGGCATCCTCCTATAGCCAATATACAAACAGACCCAAGCCTGCCCCCCATAACCGACCAATACCAGAGGAATCAAAGTGCATCAACCCAACAACAACAAAGTGAAGCAGAATGAGCTCAGTCAAATAATGCAAATATCCTCTGGATGGACTAATCTCAGCATGTTGGCAGCAATAACTTACTGCAGCATTGAATGCTTCTTTATGTTTCGGTTGTCAAACACTACTAAACATGCAGCGGAGCTCCAACTCAACAGTCAGCAGGGTCAGTAGCCGCACGGCTTCCTGATGTGCTTGTTGGCAAAGTGAACTGAGGCAACATCATCTCGATACACTAACCTATTTAAAAATATTAACTATATTATTATATACTGTATATATGATGTTCTAACAACTGAACTGGCGAGAAGCCGGCTCCCCGAATGTGAATTAATGAGCAAAGGTGATGGTCTGTCTGCTGGTCAGTGATTGAGTGATTCAGAGTTAGGGGTGGCAAGATTCTCCACATCTCCTCAACTCTAGCAGCTATACCGTTACTATGGAGACGAGATACATTTACATTTTTAATTGTTCTTTACAAAGATTATTGGTGCTGATAATTGGTGTCAATATTTGATATTTTGATACATCTCATACATCAAGATGGCGCCACGGACGGCTGCCTCGATGTGTTGGTGCTCATTGTTTGTGTTGTTTTTTTGTCGTTAATTCAGTTTTGTGCTGCGATACCCGGAGCTCTTTCACCAGAGATGAGCTCATGAACATCAGGGGTACAACTACAGCGGACTTAGTCCCAACTTTTCTGATAACTTCTGTGGAATTACTGGACATTCTAGTCAAAGGTGTGCTCGCCTTAGCCCATGCAGTGAGACGCCGTAGGAGAGGGAAACGGGCTGGCGTGCTCGTGCGTCTTCGCACACGTGGATTCCGCACACCGCTGCCGGGCATATTTCTCTCAAACGTCCGCTCACTGTGCAACAAACTGGACGAACTTCAGCTACTGGTGAGGAGAGACAGAGACTTTTCTTCATCCTCCGTTTTGTGCTTCACTGAGACCTGGCTCTGTGGATCCATACCCGACTCTGCGCTCCAGCTGGCTGGCTTCCAGCTGTTCAGAGCGGATCGCGATACGGAGCTCTCCGGCAAATCGAAGGGTGGAGGAATCTGTTTCTACTCCAACAGTGGCTGGTGCAACGATGTGACAGTGATTCTCCAGCACTGTTCTCCTGATCTGGAATATTTTGTCATTAACTGCAAACCCTTCTACTCCCCCGTGAGTTCGCTTCATTCCTACTGGTCGGTGTTTACATGCCGCCGCAGGGCAACGTGCAGGAGGCACAGCGCGCGCTCGCCGACCAGATACTGTGTGTGGAGCGGACCTACCCGGACACTCTAGTTATTGTCCTTGGTGACTTTAACAAAGGAACCCTCAGCCATGAACTCCCCAAATACAGACAGTTTATTAAATGTCCGACCAGAGAGGAGAACATTCTGGACCACTGTTACACCACAATCAGCAGGGCCTATCACGCCGTCCCTCGTGCTGCACTGGGTCTCTTTGACCACGTCATGGTCCATCTGATTCCTTCAAACAGGCAGAAACTCAAACTCTGTAAACCTGTGGTGAGGAAATTCAAGAAGTGGACCAGTGAAGCTATGGAGGACCTTCGGGCGTGCTTCGACTGCACAGACTGGGATGTATTCAGGACTGCTACCAACAATCTGGATGAGTACACAGAGGCTGTGACTTCATACATCAGCTTCTGTGAGGACAGCTGTGTTCCATCAAGCACCAGGGTGTGTTACAACAACGACAAACCCTGGTTTACAGCGGAGCTCAGACAGCTAAGACTGCAAAAGGATCAGGCTTTTAGGAGTGGGGACAAGGACTTGTACAAAGAGTCAA